>NC_074676.1:0-95000 GCF_029448725.1 Salvelinus fontinalis | reverse complement strand
GCTTAGAAGGCGTTTTAGCTCATCTGGTAGGCTCGCGTCACTGCTGGGTTTCCCTTTGTAATCTGTAATCCGTTTGCTAGCGCTGCCACATCCAATAATCGTGAGCACTGGCGTTGTTGAATTAAATCTTTAGTTCTGTATTGACGGTTTTCCTGGTCATGCTGGTGACTGATGTAGTAAACTCCTCAATATTATAGGATGAATCCCGGAACACATTCCAATCTGTGCTAGCGAAACAGTTCTGTAATTTAGCATCCACTTCCATATTGAGGGCATCTGTGGTACTTCCTGTTTGAGGTGTTGCTTGTAAGCAGGAATCAGGAGGATAGTGTTATGGTCAGATTTGCAAAAGTGAGGGCAAGGGATATGCTTGTATGCATTTCTGTGTGTGGAATAAAGGTCATCGAGCTTTGTCACCTCTAGTTGTACAGTTAACATGCTGGTAAAAATTAGGTAAAATGGATTTCAGCATTAAAATCACTGGTCATGAGATGCGTCACCTCAATGCGCTTTTTCTTATTAGTTTATGGCCCTATATTGCTTGTTTAGTGCTTGTGGTAGTATATAGACAGTTATGAAAAATAGATCTTGGTAAATAGAATTGTCCGTAGGTTTTCTGAGGTGTTCTAACTCAGACGAGCCAAATCTTGAGACTTCCTTTAACATTAGAGATTGCATCAGCTGTTATTAACAAAGAGACACACTCCTCCCCTTTTTGTCTTACCAGAGGCTGCCGTTCGATCTAGACGATGCATGGATAAACAAGCTAGATGTATAATTGTCCTTGTTCAGCCACGACACTGATAAATCTAGAATATTGCAGTTCTTCAGGTCCCGTTGATAGGATAGTCGGAGCTCGTCCAGTTTGTTCTCTCTCTAGTGATTGTACATTCACCAATAGAACGGAGGGTAGAGGTGGTTTATTTGTTTGCCAACGTAGTCGTCTCGGTTATCTCTTGCGCCATCACTTCCTCTTTCGAATCGCAGGGATTAGGGTCTTGTCCAGAGCTGCCGACTTGTTGAAGTAGAAATTATCATACAAATCAAGTTTGGTAATCGATATTCTGATGTCCAGATGCTGTTTTTATGGCTACGACGGGTACAGAAAAAGTTAAGCTCGCCGTAGTTTAACACACAAAATAGCAGAATTGGTCAGGAGCCCGTAAAGTGGCTGCTATCCACTGCACCGCATCTAAAAAAAACAACCATGGTTTGCCAGTTATGTGATAGCTAACTGACTAGCTAACTGTGCGTTAGCTAGTCAGCCAGTTTGAGGGATGATTCCGTATTTTTTTTTTATTAACAAATATTCTATCATATAATAGCAACCAAAATATAAGACATTTTATGTTCTGTTTACATATATTTTAGAGACTATTTATATTGAACATTTGTATAAATCCATCAACTGTATAAACTATAATTATGTGACAATATTTTAGGTTGACTAATTCAATTACACAATTTCGGATACATCACATGCCTTACTTTTATTTTCCTGCATAATTAAAAGCAGGAAATTAATCACCTATGCCTCTACTTCCAATTAGATATGTTTTGGATTTCTCCCTGACCAAGATAGCTGCCATTTTCACCGCATTCTGGAACTTTAAAGGATTTGTGACTCTAGTAATTTAATAGGATCTCTATGATATGTTCTAGAGGTCGACCGATTATGATTTTTCAACGCCGATACCGATTTATTGGAGGACCAAAAAAGCCGATTACCGATTAACCGGACGATTTTTATTTTATTTATAATTGTATTTATTTATTTGTAATAATGACAATTACAACAATACTGAATGAACACTTATTTTAACTTAATACATCAATAAAATCAATTTAGCCTCTAATAAATAATGAAACATGTTCAATTTGGTTTAAATAATGCAAAAATAAAGTGTTGGCGAAGAAAGTAAAAGTGCAATATGTGCCATGTAAGAAAGCTAACGTTTAAGTTCCTTGCTCAGAACATGAGAACATATGAAGCTTGTGGTTCCTTTTAACATGAGTCTTCAATATTCCCAGGTAAGACGTTTTAGGTTGTAGTTATTATAGGAATTATAGGACTATTTCTCTCTATACGATTTGTATTTCATATACCTTTGACTATTGGATGATCTTATAGGCACTTTAGTATTGCCAGTGTAACAGTATAGCTTCCGTCCCTCTCCTCGCTCCTACCTGGGCTCGAACCAGGAACACATCGACAACAGCCACCCTCGAAGCAGCGTTACCCATGCAGAGCAAGGGGAACAACTACTCCAAGTCTCAGAGCGAGTGATGTTTGAAACGCTATTAGCGCGCACCCTGCTAACTAGCTAGCCATTTCACATCGGTTACACCAGCCTAATCTCGGGAGTTGATAGGCTTGAAGTCATAAACAGCGCAATGCTTGAAGCTTTAAGGCAACAGGAATCCTCAAATCAATCAAGAGTAGGTTTAAAGAGTTATAATCTCAGCAAAAATTTAGACACATTTACACAGGTGCTGGGAAAACGCACGAAATTGCTGTTTGAATGAATGCTTACGAGCCCGCTGGTGCCTACCATCGCTCAGTCAGACTGCTCTATCAAATCATAGACTTTATTATAACATAATAACACACAGAAATACGAGCCTTAGGTCATTAATATGGTTGAATCTGGAAACTATCATCTCAAACAAAACATTTCTTTCAGTGAAATATGGAACCGTTCCGTATTTAATCTAAAGGGTGGCATCCATAAGTCTAAATATTCCTGTTACATTGCACAACCTTCAATGTTATGTCATAATTACGTAAAATTTTGGCAAATTAGTTCGCAATGAGCCAGGCGGCCCAAACTGTTGCATATACCCTGACTCTGCGTGCATTGAACGCAAGAGAAGTGACACAATTTCACCTGGTTAATATTGCCTGCTAACCTGGATTTCTTTAAGCATAATATGCAGGTTTAAAAATATATACTTCTGTGTATTGATTTTAAGAAAGGCATTGATGTTTATGGTTAGGTACAGTCGTGCAATGATTGTGCTTTTTTTCGCAAATGCGTTTTTGTTAAATCATCCTCCGTTTGGCGAAGTTGGCTGTGTTTGTTAGGTAGAAATAGTCTTCACACAGTACGCAAAGAGCCAGGCGGCCCAAACTGCTGCATATACCCCGACTCTGTTGCAAGAGAAGTGACACAAAGAAATTCATGTTAGCAGGCAATATTAACTAAATATGCAGGTTTAAAAATATATACATGTGTATTGATTTTAAGAAAGGCATTGATGTTTATGGTTAGGTACACGTTGGAGCAACGACATTCCTTTTTCGCGATTGCGCAACACAGGACACACTAGATAAACTTGTAATATCATCAACCATGTGTAGTTTGTTTTTTATAAGATAAGTTTAATGCTAGCTAGCAACTTACCTTGGCTTCTTACTGCATTCACGTAACAGGCAGGCTCCTCGTGGAGTGCAATGAGAGGCAGAGCGTTGGTTAGAGCGTTGGACTAGTTAACCGTAAGGTTGCAAGATTGAATCCCTGAGCTGACATGGTAAACATCTGTGGTTCTGCCCCTGAACAAGGCAGTTAACCCACCGTTCCTAGGCCGTCATTGAAAATAAGAATGTGTTCTTAACTGACTTGCCTAGTTAAATAAAGGTGTAAAAAAAAAAAGTATATACTGTATATTTCCGATTTCTTATGAAAACGTGAAACCGGCCCTAATTAATCGGCCATTCCAATTATGCTCTAGTATGCTCCTCCATATCATTTATGGCACGGGTAGGCAACTGGATTCAGCCGTGGGTATGCTCCTCCATATCATCTACTGCAGGGGTAGGCAACTAGATAACATTATTAAAATAAAGATTTGCCTTAACTTTGGGGGGCCAAGAAAAACACTTGCAGGCCTGTTTTGGGCCGCCTGTTGCCAACCCCTGATCTATGGTATTACTATAACATTACAGTTTTCTATTTCTGAGTTCCCCTTTCCTCCCCCTCATGCAAAAACAGCTCTGGGTATTTCCCTGGAAGCTAGATGTCAATGGTGTGCAGCAGTGGACCATAGCAGAAAATTTGCCCAATAAAGTAGAAATGAAGGAGTTCAGTTCTAGCCATTAAAGTGGATGAGAAAATATACTTGACTCGAGTATGCATGATGTCCTGTGTCTGACTGGCTGTGAAGAAAGTAATAGAAGTGCCACAGTCCTATTTAAAGATAGATTCCCTTTTTTACCAGTTCCTCCTCCCTCCCTTACTGTGACTCATGGGTGAGAAAGAAAGAACCTCTTTGTGGAGAGGACCCATGAGCACCAACGTGTAAAGGTCATATCAACATGTCAAAGAGTCAATATTTTGGGGAAATTATAGTATTCGGAAAGGATTCAGACCCCTTGACCTTTTCCAAATTTTTGTTACAGCCTTATTCTAAAATGGATTAAATAAATAAAAACAATCATCAATCTACACACAATACCCCATAATGGCAAAGCAAAACAGATTTTTTTACATTTTTGCAAATGTATTAAATAAATTAAAACAGTATTCAGACCCTTTGCTAAGAGACTCAATTGAGCTCAGGTGCATCCTGTTTCAATTGATCTTGATTGGAAAGACATATACATGGCTATATAAGTTCCAGGCACAGATCAGGGGAAGGGTACCAAAAAATGTCTGCAGTATTGAAGGTCCCCAAGAACACATTTGCCTCCATCATTCTTATATGGAAGAAATTTGGACCCACCACGACTCTTCCTAAAGCTGGCTGCCTGGCCAAACTGAGCAATTGGAGGAGAAGGGCCTTGGTCAGAGAGGTGACCAAGAACCCGATGATCACTCTGACAGAGCTCTAGAGTTCCCAGACATTGTGGCCAGACATTAATCAATCAATCAATCAATCAAATGTATTTATGAAGCCCTTTTTACATCAGCAGATGTCACTAAGTGCTATACAGAAACCCAGCCGAAAACCCCAAACAGCAAGCAATGCAGGTGTAGAAGCACGGTGGCTAGGAAAAACTCCCTGGAAAGACGGCCTAAAGAGGGACCAGGCTCTGAGGTGTGGCCAGTCCTCTTCTGGCTGTGCCAGGTTGAGATTATAAGAGTACATGGCCATTAAGGCGAGATTGAACATCTTGAAGAACAAACGTTCATAGATGACCAGCAGGGTCAAATAATAATCACAGTGGTTGTAGATGATGCAACAGGTCAGTACCTCAGGAGTAAATGTTAGTTGACTTTTCATAGCTGATCATTCAGACGTCGACACAGCAGGTGCGGTAGAGAGAGCGAGTCAAACAGCAGGTCCGGGACAAGGTAGCACGTCCGGGAACAAGGTCAGGGTTACCTAGCCGCAGGCAGAACAGTTGAAACTGGAGCAGCAGCACGACCAGATGGACTGGGGACAGCCAGAAGTCATCAGGCCAGGTAGTCCTGAGGCATGATCCTAGGGCTCCGGTCCTCCGGTAGGGGAGAGAGAGAGAGGTAGAATCAGTGAGCATACTTAAATTGACACAGGACACCAGATAAGATCTGAGAATTACACCAGATATGACAGACTGGCCCTAGCCCCCCGGCACATAGGCTGAGACAGGGGTGGGGTCTGGGGGCACTGTGGCACCGTCCGACGATACCTACGTACAGGGCCAACCAGACAGGATATAACCCCACCCACTTTGCCAAAGCACAGCCCTTACACACTAGAGGGATATCAACAGACCACCAACCTACTACCGTGAGACAAGGCTGAGTATAGCCCATAAAGATCTCCTCCGGACAGGAAGATGACGTCTGACTCAACCCACTCAAATGATGCAACCCTCCTAGGAACCGCATGGAAGAGCACTAGAATGCCATTGACTTAGCCCCCGTAATAGTGTTAGAGGTGGAGAGAGGGGAGCTGGCCAGGCAGAGACAGCAAGGGCAGTTTGTCGCTCCAGTTCGTTGCCGTTCACCTTCACACCCCTGGGCCAGACTACACTCAGTCATAGGACCTACTCAAGAGATGAGTCTTCAGTAAAGACTTAAAGGTCTGCGTCTCTCACATGGCTACGCAGATCATTCCATAAAAATTGAGTTCTATAGGAGAAAGCCCTGCCTCTAGCTGTTCTAGGGACAATAAGGGGGCCTGCGTCTTATGACCGTAGCGTACGTGTAGGTATGTATGGCAGGACCAAATCAGAGAGATGGGTAGGAGCAAGCCCATGTAATTCTTTGTAGGTTAGCAGTAAAACCTTGAAATCGGCCCTAGCCTTAACAGGAAGCCAATGTAGAGAGGCTAGCACTGGAGTAATGTGATAGAAATGTTTTGGTTTTAATCAGGATTCTGGCAGCCGTGTTTAGCACTAACTGAAGTTTATTTAGGGAAAAGCTCATCCGGGTAGCCGGGGAGTAGGGTATTGCAGTAGTCTACTCTAGAAGTGTCAAAAGCATGGATGAGCTTTTCTGTGTTTTTGGACAAAACTTTTCAGATTTCAGATTACAAAGATGGAAAAAAAACCTGCCCTTGAAATATTCTTGACATGTTCGTCAAAAGAGAGATCAGGGTCCAGAGTAATGCCGAGGTCCTTCAGTTTTATTTGAGACGACTGTACAACCATCAAGATTAATTGTTAGATCCAACAGCAGATCTTTGTTTCTTGGGATCTAGAACTAGCGTCTCTGTTTTGTCCGAGTTTAAAAGAAGAACATTTTCCGCCATCGACTTCCTTATTTCTGAAACACAGGCTTCCAGGGTAGGCAATTTTGGGGCTTCACAATGTTTCATGGAAATGTGTCTTCCGCATAGCAGTGAAAGTTTACACTGTGTTTCCAAATGAAATCACCAAGATGTAGAATATATCATGAAAACAATAGTGGTCCTAAAACGGAACCTTGAGGAATACAAACTTACAATTTATTTGTCAGAGGACAAACCTTCCACAGAGACAAACAGACTTCTTGCTGACAGATAAGATCTAAACCAGGCAAGAACTTGTCTGTGTAGACCAAGTAGGGTTTCTAATCTCTCCAAAATAATGTGGTGATTGATGGTGTCAAAAGCAGCACTAAGGTCTAGGAGCACTAGGACAGATGCAGAGCCATGGTCTGATGACATGAAAAGGTAATTTATCACCTTCACGAGTGCAGTCTCAGTACTATGATGGGGTCTAAAACCAGACTGAAGCATTTTGTATACATTGTTTGTCTTCAGGAAGTCAGTGAGTTGCTGCGCAACAACTTTTTAAAATGTTTTCGAGAGGAATGGGAAATTCGATATAGGCCTTTATTACTCCCACTTTTAGCGAGTTTGGTACACATCCGGTGGATAGAGAGCCATTTATTATGTTCAACATAGGAGGGCCAAGCAGACAGAATCCACTCCTCAGTAAAAGCCACATGACCGCGGCACGGACTGGCAGACTAGTCAGGATCGAGGGAAAGATGAACGGAGCAAAGTACAGAGATCTTTTTTTTTTTTTTTTTTTTCCCGTTTTCTCCCCAATTTCGTGGTATCCAATTTGTCTCGTCGCTGCAACTCCCGTATAGACTCGGCAGGGGCGAAGTTCGGGAGTTCCGTGCTTCCTCCGAAACACAACCCAACCAAGCCGCACTGCTTCTTGACACAATGCCCACTTAACACGGAAGCCAGCCTCACCAATGTGTCGGAGGAAACATTGTGCACCTCGCGAGCGTGTACTGCGCCCGGACCGCTGCATGAGTCGCTAGTGCTCGATGGGACAAGGACATCCCTGCCGGCCGAATCCTCCCCTAACCTGGATGACGCTGGGCCAATTGTGCGCTGCCCCATGGGTCTCACGGTCGCGGCTTTCTGCGTCACTCGGGAGCCTAGACTCGAACCCAGAATCTCTAGTGGCACAGCTCCTCAGACCACTGCGCCACTCGGGAGGCCCGTACAGAGAGCTCCTTAATGAAAACTTGCTGGAGATCGCTCAGGACCTGACTTTTCAATGTCTAACAGGACAGCGACCCTAAGCACACAGCCAAGACAATGCAGGAGTGGCTTCGGGACAAGCCTCTGAATGTCCTTGAGTGGCCCAACCAGTGCCTGGACTTGAACCCGTTCGAACATCTCTGGAGAGACCTGAAAATATCTATGCAGCAACGCTCCCCATCCAACCTGACAGCTTGAATGGGAGAAACTCCCCAAATACAGGTGTGCCAAGCTTGTAGCGTCATACTCAAGAAGACTCAAGGCTGTAATCGCTGCCAAAGGTGCTTCAACAAAGTTCTGAGTAAAGGGTCTGAATACTTATGTAAATGTTATATTTCAGTTTCTTATTTTTAATGAATTAGCAAACATGTCTACAAACCAGTTTTTGCTTTGTCATTATGGGGTATTGTGTGTAGATTAATAATTTAAAAAAATTGTAACCCATTTTTAGAATAAGGCTGTAATGTAACAAAATGTGTAGAAGTCAAGGGGTCTGAATACTTTCCGAAGGCACTGTAAATCCACTTCACTTACTGTAGTTCATTAACCAAAATATATATATTTTTTAAACTCATGTCATAGCCGACACCCCATTATTTCTGCAGACATTTGAATCTTAATTCGAAACAGATATATAAAGAGTTTTTGGAAAACGTGGGAGACGGAGGGAGATTTTTACCAAAATTCAATTAGCAAACTTTGCATCGGCACAGTTCTTCCAGTAAATATGTTTTTGTGAAATGTTCTGTGGACATTTTTTCAATTAATCCTTGTGCATAGGGTTGTAAGGTTTGTCAAACTTTGAAATCAATGGTATTTGTTTGGTAACAGTGACAAATCTGTTTCTCAGCAAAATTCCTTTATCATGGAATTGCACAGAGGTGAGAGAACAGCCCTAAGGGTTGGTAATTGGGGAAACCCTGTCATGCATCTAGTCTGTGTCCCAAATGGCACCCTGCTTGGACCATTTTGTGCCAACATTGTAGAACTCTGCTTGCCATGCACCCTAACAACTGGTGTAGAGTCCATGCTCAAATCTGCTCATAGGCCTACCCATGTTTTTTTCGAGCATCTTATAGCCCAGAGCATTGGCTCTATGTAGGCCTACCCTAAGATTCCATGAGATCTCCTAGCCTGGCGACTTCAGTTGCAGTGTCAGCTTGGTGGAAATACCAATGTCCCTTGTGTTTGTGAGAGGGACCTGTGCTAAACTGACCCTCAGATGTCTATATACACACACACACACACACACACACACACACACACACACACACACACACACACACACACACACACACACACACACACACACAGCGTAGCTAGATCCAACTGGAATGGGGGCCTTAATTTAGAACTTGTGTGCAGTCAGTAACATGAGCACCGAAAGCAATGTTTGCCATTCCTTTGACAGGCCAGGCTGCCCTACCCTACGAATCGCTCTAGTTCGCTTCAACATTTCTGCTTTCAATAGCCACCAATCTGAAAATGTCAACCTTGGATTTTGTTTTGGGGACTCTTGGCCCCCTGTCTTGGGAGAAAGTCTAAGCCAGGGCAACACTACAGAACCTCACCAGGCAGCAGTCCCTCAATGCTCCTAACACTGAGCACTCCTCGAGTCACCAGAGCTGCCTGGAAAGGAGGGGTCTGGCCGAGTAAGCTAAGTGTCAAGAGCGGGTTAGAAATCAGCACAACTGCACTCTGTACAAGTGCTGCTAGCCAATATATGTCAGGGTCAGTGTTTTTTTCTTGATCCAAAAGGGGCTTAGGTGGTGGAGGGCTCAGCCGCACCCCCATCATGGCGGTGTAGAGAAACTTTTGCATGTTAAAGCCAATTTCCTGCAATTGTACATATTTTGCCATGAAGCTTGAGAAATTATTTTGTCATTTTAAAGCTAATTCCCTGCAATTCTATGCATTTTGCCATGGCTAAAACTGTTCTTTTGCTCAAACATAATAACAAAATCAATACTGATAATTTCATTGTTTTTGGAATTTTCTATTCTTTATTCTTTGACTGTTTAGCTTTTATGTTGGTCATTGTTAGTTCTTAAAGATTATATTATTGAAAAATATATATGCCCATTATCTTTTCTACATACTTAATCTGGTTTTAGTCGTTTAAGTTTACACTGAAAGCATTTTTCATATCTTTAATAATTTGTTTTTACACTGTTTGGCCCACCCAAGGATTTCAATGGCAGAAATATCCCTGAGGGTACTAGGGGTAGGCAATGAATCCCAGGGAAGTAAGACTAAGACAATTAGGTTAGTGTAGGACTATAACATGATCAAGTGTGTTAGATTAGAAGAAGCCTTTGGGAGGAATGACCACTCTGCTCATTCAATGAGCAATCTGATCCTAGCCTGCTAAACATCCCTGTCACTCCAGGTGCACTCATTAATAGGGTTTCCCACTTTCCATAGCAGGACAGTTTGGTTAATGGCCAGGCTGTAGATTTGAATAGTGTTTAGAATTTTTGCATTTGAAGTTTGAATTCATGCAAATGGTACAAAGGGAGTTATGAATGATGTCGGCGCATATGATACTACAACCGTACTGTAGCTGGAGTGAAAAACATTGGCTTTCAGGCCTGTAGACTCAGATTCACAGTTGGTGAATAAGGCCTAGCCTAGCTACCAAGCTTCTAGTGATTTTGTATGTAGTAAGTAGGCCTATCACCAATCTTCCATCTATATCAGCCTGCTCAGAGAAGCACAAGATTGAACTTCACTCAACTTTCTAGTTTTCCCCTTTTTTGTTACCACTATCAATGTTTCGCTCTATTGTGGGAATTGTGCTCAAATCAACTCAATATTAGCCTCTTTCAATGTAACATACCAAAACAAACTATGCAAAACTAACTGAGCAATATATTTTCTTGTAGGCAGAGTGCATTGGAGTAGGTTCTATTGCATTGACAGTCAAGACTCAGGCCCATACTCTACACAGACCGGTACGCCATAACCAATCAGAGCTACTAGGCCTATATGCAAATAGCCATTGCCATACAGTGCAGTCGGAAAGTATTCAGACCCCTTGACTTTTTCCACATTTGGTTACCTTACAGCCTTATTCTAAAATTCATTAAATCTTTTTTTAAATTCTGCACAAAATACCACATAATGACAAAGCAAACACAGGTTTTCAGACATTTTTGCAAATGTCTTGGCTGTGTGCTTAGGGTCATTGTCCTGTTGGAAGGTGAACCTTCGTCCCAGTCTGACGTCCTGATCGCTCTGGAGCAGGTTTTCATCAAGGATCTCTGTACTTTTCTCCGTTCATCTTTCCTTTGATCCTGACTAGTGTCCCAGTCCCTGCCACTGAAAAACAACCCAACAGCATGATGCTGCCACCACCATGCTTCAGTGTAGGGATGGTGCCAGGTTTCCTCCAGACGTGAAGCTTGGCATTCAGCCCAAATAGTTCAATATTGGTTTCATCAGACCAGAGAATCTTGTTTCTCCTGGTCTGAGAGTCTTTAAGGTGCCTTTTTTACAAGCTCCACGCGGGCTGTTGTGCGTTTTACTGAGGAGTGGCTTCCGTCTGGCCACTCTACCATAAAGCCCTGATTGGTGGAGTGCTGCAGATATGGTTGTCCTTCTGGAAGGTTCTCCCATCTCCACAGAGGAACTCTGGAGCTCCTTAAGAGTGACCGTTGGGCTCTTGGTCACCTCCCTGACCAAGGCCCTTCTCCACTGATTTCTCAGTTTGTCTGGGTGGCCAGCTCTAAGAAGAGTCTTGGTGGTTCCAAACTATATCCATTTGAAAATGATGCAGGCCACTGTGTTCTTGGGGACCTTCAGTGCTGCAGACCTTTTTTGGTACCCTTCCCCAGATCTGTGCCTCGACACAATCCTGTCTCAGAGCACTACGGACAATTCCTTCAACCTCAAGTCTCATAGCAAAGGATCTAAATACTTATGTAAATAAGGTATTTCAGTTTTTTATTTTTAATACATTTGCAAACATTTCTAAAAATATATTTTCACTTTGTCATTATGGGGTATTGTGTGTAGGTTGATGAAAATATTTAAAGTTTTTGACATTTATTTAATCCATTTTAGAATAAGGCTGTAACGTAACAAAATATGGAAAAAGTCTAGGGGTCTGAATACTTTCTGACTGCACTATATATGGACATGTGCCATTCACTTTGAACTAGACTGTGTTTACAGCATGAGCCGTCGCAAGTAGATGCGCTTGTTTTGCGAATTAATGCTAGTTAATGAGTTTATTAGCCCATTTATAGCTAATTTCTAGTCTACAATGGGGGTGGTTGCTTCCTACTAGAGCACAAAATGTGTGGATATTTAGCCATATTTGAAATAGCAAGTTAGGTGAAGAGCTTTTTTTATGTCTTAAAGGGGCGGTGTTGTATTTTGAGACTGGCTTGAATAAGCTAAGTAGCCAATAGGCAGAAGGTAGCATAATTTGTCTGGTTCTCTGTAATAATGGTATGGGGAATAATTATAAAATTAAGTCATTTCTTGCATCAAAAACATTTTCAGTCATTTCCTTGTCTGAAGGACAAATGGATAAACAGGTTAATGTCAAGCCCTGCATGTTGTTTTCAAGTCTCATGGAATGTAGGCCTGCATTTAACACCACACATTTGCTGCTACTGTAGGCTGAATGATAGAACTGCTATTTCCATGTTAAAATGTTATGGGATGTATTTTTCTCCCTTGTTTTTTATGGTAGGCCTCTGGCAGGCCTCCATTATGATGAAATAGCCACAATAACCTACTTGGCCACTGTTACTTGAAGCATGCACAGCCTCACTGTTCACAGTAATCTCTCGCTGGAATTTGCACAGGAATGTCGCAATGTTTATGTTGGGCCCAGCAGACCTGAAATTTGCCCAGTGCCCCAATAAAATGTATTTGAGGGAACATTGCCTATCACATGTCATCAATTGTAGGCTATTCTTTTTGCCCATCCATAGGTTTTGTTCAGGAGATATTTGGGCATTCATTCTCCTTGTATTAAGCCATTGAGTGTATTTGGCATTCCATATTCCATGCAGCCATGTCTATATAATTATATTCCTCATCTAGTTGGAGTGCTTGGCATTCCTCAGGGCTATATGCAATCTCCCTTGCACTCGCTGTCTCTGTAATGGAATTAGTGTTTGGTGCCAGGCGGAGTGTGTGTGCATCTACCTTACTAATGGTTCTGACAGACAGGTGAGATCGAGTCACTAAACATTTTGTACTAGAATTGAGTCACACACTTCATTGTAACCTTTTATTTAACTAGGCAAGTCAGTTAAGAAAAAATACTTATTTACAATGATGGCCTACCCCAGCCAAACCCTGCAACAAGTCAGATAAGACTCCCTTCAGAGGAAATTAAGTTGCCATTCTCTCTGTGGCCAGTAGGTGTCACTAGTGTCAGAGCCTAAGCAGTACTGACCCAGTTATCTGAATGCTCTTGCTGCATTTAAATGGTGACCCAATGTAGGTAATCAAAGCGTTGCTGAACTTCCTTTGTGGGTGCCTCATTCTTCTGCTCATGCCTGAATGGAAAATTAAATAAAGAAAGATGAATAAATGTCTGGTTATCAAAGGCTGCCATGGGCTGTTGTCTAGTCTAAGTACTGGATGGGAAACATCAATTTATGACACCCACACACACACACATTTAAGTGCTTACGAATAAATACAGAAACTCACCTACGCGTATCTACACAACACATTGTTCCTTACTGTAGAGGCTATCTAGGCTTGGCAGGTAGCCTAGTGGTTAGAGCGCTGGGCCAGTAACCGAAAGGTTGCTAGATCGAATCCCCGAGCTGACAAGGTAAAAATCTGTTGTTCTGCCCCTGAACAAGGCAGTTAACCCACTGTTCCTAGGCTGTCATTGTAAATAAGAATTTGTTCGTAACTGACTTGCCTAGTTAAATAAAGGTTCTTGAGGAGGACCACTAATGAACATAAAAATACATGGACATTGAAACACAACTGAAGTAATTTTTGGGTTAAAAGTTCAGATTTGACCACTGGGCCCATTGGTTAAGAATTTAAGAAATTACCACCGGTACACTACAGTGTCAGTTTGTACGCTCTAGGTAGAAAGGACAGTTTGTTATTTATGTGTGACTGATTGGCTGTGTGTATTGTCTCCAATTTCACAGGTTATGGTGGTTTGGTTTTGTGATCAGAGCCTGGAAAAGTGGGTGGGTTCCTTCTAGAGGTCAACCGATTAATCGGAATGGCCGATTTTTTTAATTAGGGCCGATTTCAAGTTTTCATAACAATCGGAAATCGGTAATTTTGGACGCCGATTTTTGCCGGTTTAAAAAAAAATGATGGCCTAGGAACGGTGGGTTTAACTGCCTTGTTCAGGGGCAGAACCACAGATGTTTACCTTGTCAGCAAGGTAGTCCAACGCTCTAACCACCTGCCTCACGAGGAGCCCGCCTGTTACGCGAATGCAGTAAGAAGCCAAGGTAAGTTGCTAGATAGCATTAAACTTATCTTATAAAAAACAATCAATCAATCATAAATCACTAGTTAAAACTACACATGGTTGATGATATTACTAGTTTATCTAGCGTGTCCTGCGTTGCATATAATCGATGCAGTGCGCATTCGCGAAAAAGGACTGTCGTTGCTCCAACGTGTACCTAACCATAAACATCAATGCCTTTCTTTAAAATCAATACACCGAAGTATATATTTTTAAACCTGCATATTTAGCTAAAAGAAATCCAGGTTAGCAGGCAATATTAACCAGGTGAAATTGTGTCACTTCTCTTGCGTTCATTGCACGCAGAGTTAGGGTATATGCAACAGTTTGGGCCGCCTGGCTCATTGCGAACTAATTTGCCAGAATTTTACGTAATTATGACATAACATTGAAGGTTGTGCAATGTAACAGGAATATTTAGACTTATGGATGCCACCCTTTAGATTAAATACGTAACGGTTCCGTATTTCACTGAAAGAATAAACGTTTTATTTTCGAGATGATATTTTCTGGATTTGACCATATTAATGACCTAAGGCTCGTATTTCTGTGTGATATTATGTTATAATTAAGTCTATGATTTGATAGAGCAGTCTGACTGAGCGATGGTAGGCACCAGCAGGCTCGTAAGCATTCATTCAAACAGCACTTTCGTGCGTTTGGCCAGCAGCTATTGCGCTGTTTATGACTTCAAGCCTATCAACTTCCGAGATTAGGCTGGTGTAACCGATGTGAAATGGCTAGCTAGTTAGCGGGGTAAGCGCTAGTAGCGTTTCAAACGTCACTCTGAGACTTAGAGTAGTTGTTCCCCTTGCTCTGCATGGGTAACGCTGCTTCGAGGGTGGCTGTTGTCGATGTGTTCCTGGTTCGAGCCCAGGTAGCAGCGAGGAGAGGGATGGAAGCTATACTGTTACACTGGCAATACTAAAGTGCCTATAAGAACATCCAATAGTCAAAGGTATATGAAATACAAATCGTATAGAGAGAAATAGTCCTATAATTCCTATAATAACTACAACCTAAAACTTCTTACCTGGGAATATTGAAGACTCATGTTAAAAGGAACCACCAGCTTTCATATGTTCTCATGTTCTGAGCAAGGAATTTAAATGTTAGCTTTTTTACATGGCACATATTGCACTTTTACACTTTGTTTTTGCATTATTTAAACCAAATTGAATATGTTTTATTATTTATTTGAGGCTAAACTGATTTTATTGATGTATTATATTAAGTTAAAATAAAAGTGTTCATTGTTCATTCAGTATTGTTGTTATTGTCATTATTACAAATATATATATATATCGGCCGATTTTAATCGGTATCGACTTTTTTGGTCCTCCAATAATCGGTATTCTAACACGAAGGTGTGGTTCAACTTCCGCGGCCCAGCCAAAGCCCGGACTTGAACCTGACTGAACAGCTCTGGAGAGACCTGGAAATAGCAGCATTGTTCTGATCATGAATATGATTGGTCGCTAGAGAGATTCAGGCGGACAGGGATGGCTACGATGGCTACACGCTAATATGACCCCTCTGTGTAAATGTTGGTTGTTTTGTCATTTGTTTTGCTCTAGGATGCCCACAGGCCTCGCAAGACTCGTCTGAAGTTGCCCCAGTACCTGTTGAAAACATTTATGGAAGTATATATGGAGACATTTTTGTCACTAAACAAAGGGATTAAATGCATGTCAAAATAAATAAGAAATATCTGGAAATATTAGTTCTGTCAGATATAGGGCAGACACTTAAGTGAGAATGTCCTCGAAGCCGGTGTTTGGAGGATATATTGGCATAGGTGTTGTTAATATACCCATTTCAATATTTCCTCCAAACACCGTCTTTGAAGGCATTGTCACTTTTATATACAACGGTTTACAAATATATTCAAATAATGATTTGACATATTTTCATTAAAAACGTTATTTTGATGAATTTGTTCATACTATTTCATCCTTTCACAAGATATAGTCCCAATACAAATCTAGGGTTGCTACCCAAGCCGGCTGGTCGTTCGTTCTATCGGTTCGGTTGCTAGAGACGCAAACCAGTCTTTCATTCTAAATGTTCCATTGCCATACTGGCTGGCAACGTTCTTATCCCTTGCTTGCTAGCTATTCAACTACGGCTAACTTAGTCACATCAAAAAGTGCAGCCAGAATAACAGCAAAGTAGCCATATTTGCATTTGTTTAGGCTGTTTTCTAGTGACATTTATTTGGTTACATACATAACAATGAGCTAATGAGGTGCAATTTCGCCTGGCATAGAAAATGTGCTCTATCGTCAGGACACTGTTGTTCAGAGGAACTAGCCAACAACACAGCTAACACAATAACTTCAAACTGAAGATGGAAAGACTGCAAACTAGCTGCACTTAATTTCGTTTGACCTTTTTTCAATTTACATTTCTTCGTCCAGAAAAACAATGCTAGCTGATTCATGATTTCGATTGGCTGAGAAACGCTACCTGCCTGTCTCATCCCGACTCCTGACACGTTCATTACTATGGGACAGCTGGAGATCGAATTTGAATATTGAAACAATGTTGCAAATGTCGGAGAGACAGACCGCAAGGTTGATACAAATCTCCGCTGTTGAAAAATGTAATGTTAGTCTAAAAGAAATGTGAGATAATGTCTACATGCTTTTTATAGTGGAGATCAAGTTTATAAAGTACCTGGCTGGGCAGATGAGACAGTGGATTGCGCAGTCAGATGGAACAGAGTTAAACAGGCATTTTAGTATCATAGATTTAGCCGGTGGTAACATGTAGAATAGACACCAGCTGGGATGCGGTTTTAACCAATCAGCATTCAGGATTAGACCCACCCGTTGTATACTTCCAAACTAAATTTCTTTAGATTTTTTTGGGGGGGGGGGCTAACTGTTGTTCCATTTAGAGAATCTGTTATTCTATGCGTTTGTATGGGCTAATAGTAGTAAGGCCAAATAAATATTTTTATCAACAACAAAAAATAGTTTTTTTATACTTCAATCAAATAGCAAAGTGGTCGTTGGTATGACCTTCTTATAACAATTCCATATAGCTTATTAGAAACCCCTCCCCCTGCTTAGACTGTTTAGTAATAAATACATGTCAAAATATATCTTTCCTATATCCCGGCTTAGATTGTTATGGGTTACCTAGGTCTTTCTTTGCAGCACTTGACCACATGACTACAATAATCAAGATAAGACAAAACTAGAGCCTTTGGGACTTGCTTTTGGGAGTGTGGTGTCAAAAAAGCTGAGCTTTTCTTTATTATGGACTGACCTCTACCCATCTTTACAACCGTTGAATCTATATGTTTTGACCATGACAGTTTACAATCTAAGGTAACGCCAAGTAATTGAGTCTCCTCAACTTGTTCAACAACCACACCATTCATTACCAGATTCAGCTGAGGGCTAGAGCTTAGGGAATGATTTGTACCAAATACAATGTTCCTAGTTTTAGAGATGTTCAGGACCCGTTTTTTTTTACTGGCCACCCATTCCAAAACAGACTGCAACTCTTTGTTAAGAGTTTCAGTGACTTCATTAGCTGTGGTTGCTGACACATGTATGGTTGAATCATCAGCATACATGGACACACAGGCTTTGTTTAATGCCAGTGGCAGGTTATTGGTAAAAATAGAAAAGAGTAGAGGGTCTAGAGCAGGGGTGTCAAAGTCAAATGGACGGAGGGCCAAATAAAAAATTTAGCTACAAGCCGAGGGCCGGACTGTTCGAATGTTCATTGAAAAATTTTTAAATGACGCATATAGTCTAGTGAACCTAATTGAACCTACTGAAAACCTAACAAATATATTCCAATATGATCAGATAAATAAAGCAATATTTTCTTATGGCTCTGTCAGTAATCTTTAATTTTCAACAGACACAAAAGACAAATTTCCTTTATATAAAAATCCCCATAACATGAACATTAAATGAAAGAAACCGGTATTCAAGGCACCATCAGTAGCCTATATTTTCTATTTTAGCAAAAGTGGGCTAAATTTACTTCAAAGAAAAAAACAATAATAGCAATTTTCTATCATCCACTCAACTGAAATATTTTTAAAATATAATTGGATTGAAATACAATAAAATAAAGTGCAAAAATCTATTAATCAAAAACAACACTTTGTTTAAGGAGAAGTAACATGCAGTGAAAACAAATATTAAACTTTAACTTTTAAACTTGAACTGAGTAAAAACTCTAAATATGTGATTGCACAGTAATGTTCACTTGTTTGAGGTTGAGGGTGATACTTGGTGGTGTCCCATCTTTTCCACAAGTTCATCAATGTTCGGGGTAAGGCTCTGAGCTGAGGAAATCCTCAGAATTGAGTGGAGGTGTTCAGCAGTAAGTCGACTTCTGTGTGATGTTTTGTTCAGGTTCATCAAAGAAAACAGTTGTTCACACAGGTATGTGCTGCCAAACATAGACAACGTTTGAGCAGCCTGGATGCGCAGCTGGGGCATTGTGTCGGGGAGGAAACGGGCGAACTCCGCAGCACCCACTGCCGCATATTTTGCCCTCAGTGCATCATTGCATTGGAGGTCAATCAACTCCATTTGGAGGTTTGGTGGTGAGCTTTCCACGTCAACAGCAAATGGGTTACCGAGCAGTTCCAACCTGCTTTTTTGTGCTTCAAAGTCAGCAAATCGGCGTCGAAAGTCAGCGGCAAGCATACCTATTTTATCAGCCAACTGTGCGCTCGGGAACGCACTGGTAGAGAGCTTCTCTTTCATGGTCTGGCAGCTGGGAAAGTGGCTCAAATTTTCTTTCCGCATCTGCGTCTCCCACAGAGTCAGTTTGGTTTTAAATGCCTTCACTGTACTGTACATATCAGAGATGACATGATCCCGACCCTGCAGCTGCAAGTTCATTGCATTCAGATGACTCGTAATGTCACACAGAAAAGCCATTTCACACAGAAACATTTCGTCTCGGAGTTGTGTTGTGTCTTTCCCTTTGCTGTCCAAGAACAGACAAATCTCCTCACGAAGCTCGAAACATCTTTGAAGCACCTTTCCCTGGCTTAGCCATCGCACCTCTGTGTGATAAGGCAAATCACCATGCTCCGTTTCTAACTCCGTCAGAAATGCCTTGAACTGGCGGTGATTCAAACCTTTGGCTCTGATAAAGTTAACTGTGCGCGTGATGATGCTCATTACATGCTCCATTTTCAAGGCTTTACCGCACAACGCTTCCTGGTGTATGATACAATGATAAGCTGTCAGCTCACCTGTCGCGTTTTCCTCTTGCATCTTTTCCCGTATCTTCGCCACCAGTCCGCTCCTGTGTCCACACATCGCAGGTGCTCCGTCGGTTGTCAAACCCACGAGTTTTTCCCAAGGCAGCTCCATCTCATTTACACATCTTGACACCTCTTCATACAAATCATGCCCCGTAGTTGTGCCATGCATAGGACGTAAAGCCAAAAACTCCTCTGTCACGCTTAGGCTGGAGTCCACTCCGCGGATGAAAATTGACAACTGGGCAATGTCAGAAATGTCGGTGCTCTCATCCACAGCCAAGGAATATGCAATGAAATCTTTTCCCTTTTTCACAAGCTGCTCTTTTAGATTGATGGACAACTGGTCTACTCTCTCGGCAATGGTGTTTCTGCTCAGACTCACATTTAAAAAGAGTTGCCTTTTTTCTGGGCAAACTTCGTCACAAACTTTAATCATGCAGTTTTTGATGAAATCCCCCTCCGTAAATGGCCGGGCTGATTTAGCGATCTCTTCTGCCAAAATAAAACTGGCCTTGACAGCAGCCTGGCCTTGTGATTTGGCTTTTTTGAACAGAGCCTGTCGAGATTTGAGGCCTCGTTTTAATTCCTCTGCCTTTTGTAGCCTTTGTTCCATGTCCATATTCTTGTTTTTGTCCGCGTGTTTCGTTTCATAATGTCGTCTCAGATTATACTCTTTCAGTACCGCCACACTTTCTCCACACAGAAGACACACAGGTTTTCCAGCTACCTCCGTGAACATATACTCCGACTCCCACCTTGTTTGAAACCCCCGGTTTTCAGTGTCCACCTTCCGTTTTGCCATTTTTTGATGGGTATCTGAAAGTTAATTTTACTGTGATGCTGACGACTGCTGTGCCAATAAATATTGAAATGAAGCAGCCTACTGCTCGGTGCGTCACCGTTGCATTGTGGGAAATGTAGTATTGGTGCGTGTAAAAGATCTGCGGGCTGCCGGCTTGCTGCGGTCTGCGGGCCGGTTCTAATAATAAATCAAGATCATCCCAGGGGCCGTAAAAAACCTTCTCGCGGGCCGGATGTGGCCCGCGGGCCTTGACTCTGACATATGTGGTCTAGAGAGTTGCCATGCGGTACAGCACACCCTACATGTTTAACATTAGAGGCTTCCATTAAAGGACATTTGGAGTTCAATTAGATAGCTCTGAATCCAAGATATGGCAGAGGTTGAAAATCCACAAAAAACAGATGTTTTCTCAATAACAGGTTATGGTCAATATCAAAGCCTGCACTGAAATCTAACAGTACAGCTCCCACAATCACCTTATTATCAATTTATTTCAACTAATCATCAGTCATTTGTGTCAGTGCAGTACATGTTGAGTGCCCTTCTCTATAAGCATGCTGAAAGTCTGTGAATTTGTTTAAAGAGAAATAGTGTTGTATTTGGGCAAACAGAACAGTTTGCTAAGAGCTGGCAACAAGCTGATAGGTCTGCTGTTAGAACCAGTAAAGGTCGCTTTGCCACTCTTGGGTAGCGGAATGACTTTGGCTTCCCTCCAGTCCTGAGGACAAAGACTTTCCTCTAGGCTCAGATTAAAGATATGACGGATAGGAGTGAGCTACCATCCTCAGTAACTTTCCGTCTAAGTTGTCCATGCCAGGAGTTTTGTCATTTATTGATCGATAACACTAGTTTTCCCACCTCTCCCACACTAACTTTACAAAATTCAAACTTACTTTTCTTTCATTCGTTTTTTAATGCATGAATACGATGGCTCACTGTTCATTGTTGGCATTTCCTGTCTGTTTGCCCACTTTGCCAATTAAGTAATCATTAAAATAATTAACGTCAAATGGTTTTGTGATAAATAAACCATCTGATTCAATGAACGATGGAGTTGAATTTGTCTTTCTGCCCATTTCATTTAAAGTACTCAAGTTTTTTTCCCCCATCATTCTTTATATCATTGATCTTGACTTCATAATATAGTTTTAATTTTGTTCAGTTTAGTCACATTTCTCAATTTAGTAAGTAAGTATTTTAGTAAGTATTTAGTAAGTAAGCCAGCCATCAATAACAGTAAGTCAGCCAGTCAGATGTGCAGCCAGACTTATTAGCCACTTATTGATGGCTGTCTTGCTGCGATTATAACTAGTCCCTCATCCCCCATCCACCTCACCTGGCCCTTGTAGTCGCCATGACAAAGGCCCTGCGTCCTGAAGGTCGTCAAGGCAACGAGAGGCCAGAGAGTGCAAATTGGCAAGGCTCAACTCAAATAGCTATCCTGTTCTGAATCTGAACCGATGATGATTGAGGACGTTATGGGCTCTCTCTGCTTTACTGAAGGCGGCAGCTATTCTCTCACAGCTCTTCCGCTCACCATAGAAAAGGACAAGGCCCCTTAGCACTTGTTTCCATTCTGTTGAATACTTTTGTGTAAAAAAAACGAATGATTTCATATTGAATCAGGTCCTGGACTTGTTCTAGGCCAGCAGTGCCCAAGGCCGTTTTTTTCTTCCTCTTGGTTCACCTTGTTGAATATTGACAGCGTTGTCTTTAAGCACAGGTCCTAAATAGGGCTGGGACGATACCAGTATCCCGATACCCCTTAGTATCGTGGCAAGGAAACAAAGCGAATTTAACTTTTTTAGAAAAACAACCCTATTGTTAGAAACAAACGTCATAGTGTTGTCATCATAGTCACATATATTTCTTTTCCAAGTTATAGCGCAATAGTTGACGTATAGCGGGTTTTTTAAAAGACCAAAGAGTTTAATCTGCTTCGTGTTTTCATTTTTGGCTTGGGAAAAATATTGCTATAGTAGTATCATCACAGCCTTAGTCTTAGCTCAGTTGAGTGTTTTAGAGGATGATAGTACGTCTGACGTTATAGATAGTAATGTGGGGTTCATGCCTTGCTTACCCTAGCCCTAATTATGAACCCACTCATAAATACTGATTCTAGATCAGATTATGGGAGCTCCAGTTAGATGAAATATTAGGGAAAGCTGACATTTGAGCAGATTAGGATGCCCATGATTACAGATAGGGATTGTTTTTATTAAAGCTAATCCTTGTACAGAACATCCCTCCTCCTCTCCCGTGTGCGGTGTTTCAGAGACCCTTGTGTAATTAACATGGCGACGTCTTTAGTAGAAGGGGAGGGATGGCGGGGTAGAAGGATGAGGGAGGGAGGGAGGGATGGGTGAAGGTGGGCCGGTCCTGTCTCCGCTTGAAGGACAAAGACATTGGGTTTTGGCGAGGGAAGAGAGGGAGCCACCATGTGTGAGGGACAAAGGAGAAGAGGCCTTAGTCAAGACTCCCTCTTTCTCCCTCCCTCTCTCTCCTTCGCCCTTTCTTTCTCAGTCATAGAACTAGGCTTAATCCTAATGCTGCTATCACACTCCAGTCCTTTATTCAAATGACAGTTTGGGCTGTCTGACATGACAGCAAGTCTTACATATAGGCCCAGTGCTAACACACACACACACACACACACACACACACACACACACACACACACACACACACACACACACACACACACACAAACAAAATATTAGCTCTTTTAATAGTGTACAGTTTTTAACACGCAATGGCATTTAGAATTGTTGCGCAATGAAAATGCATGATGACTAACGAAAATACACACAAGCCAATTTAATTCCACTAAATTTTCCACATTAACCTATAGACCGATAACCACGATGGTCAAATGAATTTACATCCACTGGTATTTCAATCAATGAATAAAAAGCATTATTTTGCAATGTGATTTCTTTTGTTTTTCACCCGGTCATTTTGGCAACTCTTTTATTCATCGGCTTTTAGTTGTTGTTTTTTAATCGCCCAAAGCCGGCAATTGCTGGCTAACGGAAACCCTGACACACGCACTCATCATGAACACCCTTGATTATTACATAAACACTCAGCATAGCCGCCCAGAATACACACATACTCGTGGTCTCCTAATCACATAATCACCTACGTATGCATTCTGATAATGATATTCTAGCTCTAATCTACGACTATGCATTCATGTGTACAACATGCAGATTCATGCAATAGGTTAGAGATAATACTGAGTTAATAATCACGTGCTCTTACCAGACTGTGGGTATCATGCTCGATCAGTGTCATCATTCAAATGAAAAGATGTTTCAGTTTGACGCGTGCCTGATTTTGTTTGCTTACCATTGCGTTTTGCTGAATGTTAATGTAATTACAACCCACACACACACACATATGTATATTATATATACCTAATATTTTTGGTAGCTTATATGGTTGAATGTGGTTAGATAATTCCCTGTACTGTAGGTAGGTGAATTCACCTGGTGTATGTGTTCATTAGTGTAGCCGCTGCACAGGCAGGTATGCACACAGCTGTCTCCAGAGTAATGGTTCTTATTCATTTCAATTTATGGACCTGCCCCTATTCCCCTTAGCCTACTTAGTCTACCGCTCCTCCGGTGGGGGATGTGTGTGTGTGTTTGACAGCAGTTTTTTTGGGGGGGACCATACTAGACAACCCCATATGATTGGTCTTTTCCCAGTACCACTTGCGTGCCCCCCTCCCTCCCTCCCCCTTCGCCCTCTCTCCAGCAGCAGTCAGTGGGCGCATTTCTCTGCCCAGGCATTGCTTACCCATGCTAGGTCTTATAACGCCTGGATAGGCATTTTTAAGTATCAGCTAACATCATATGTCATAGCAATCTCACCCGTGGCAGCGTTGGAAGAAAGCGGATGTTGCCGGTTTTCAGGAATACAGTATTTTTAACCTAACTTCCGATTCCTCTGCTCAGGCGTCTTTTTTCGCCTTCTACGTTAGGTTATAGCAATCTGGTACCTGACAACGCAGTTGATGACGTGGCACGCAACTATTGGTTGATGCATACAACGTCTGAGCAGGGGAACGCGACCAGTGTTTGTCAGGGTTCCTGACATCACTCACTGTTTGCATAGATATAGAATTACCCACCAGGCTGCCTACAGGATTGCAGTATTTGCTTTCAGCTTTTTTACCCGGGACAGCCCGCCTCTCGTTCTCGGGCTGCGTGGACATATACAACGAGAGATAGAGAAACGGAGGATAGTAGGAGACAACAAGAGGAGGAGAGGAAAGGAAGAGCTAGCTGCAGCAGGCAGGCAGCTCCTTCTCTGTCTGGATTTAAACACGCATGTTTTCTGTGGAGAAGGATTTCTATTGTTGGAGGGTTTTTTTCCCCTCTCTTGAGGCCCCTGTTCAGCGGCTGGACCGTGTGTCTTTTGGGAGCTGTGTGTGTGGAGGAAGGCCGTTTAACGGCTACAGGAGCGGAGCGCGAAGCTTGCGAGCGAGCAGAGCATCTGAAAGCCAGGGCAGGCCGGCTGGCTGCATTGTGTGCTTTGATGACCCCCGCTGTGTAGCTGCCTGCTCATCAACCCCCCTCCCTCTCTCTCTCTCTCTCCCTCCCTCTTCCCTCTCTCCCTCTATCTCCATCGCAGCGCCCGGCCCAGCCATGTTTGGCACAGAGTCCTCATGTAAGTACCGTATCGCCATCCTCCAGCCTCATCTATCTTTCTCTCTGTGTGTTGTGTGTTGTCTGGTGTTACGCTGTCTGTTCGCTTCATTCTGGGCTGCTCGCTTCATTCTCTTTCCATCCCTCTCTTTTTCCCCTTTCTCTGTCGTTCGTGTTGTTTTCCTTGTTTCCTGGTGACAGATTGCTCGGCAAGAAAGCTGGGATCTACCATTTTGCATAAAGGGTCTATGATAGCTGGTTGTGATGCAAAAATCCATCTCTCTCCCTCTCAATCCCTTCCAACACCTTCCTTCCCTCCCCTCCTTTTTCCCCCGTTTTTTTTAATCCACAATAGTCTTCCTGCACGCCTCCATGTTTATCCCAGATTTATCCGATTTTATTCTGTGATGCATTTTATTCTCTTCTCACCTCTCTAGATGTAATGGCTTGGCTAGCTATCCTGAAATAGACCCAATTACTGACTCTCTGTGTGCATGTTATGTGTGCGTGCATTCCACGTGACATGTTTTATAGATAGATAGATGAATGGATCGTGTTTTTCTACAGTGAGCTTTAAGAACCCTCCTGCCATTGCAGGTAGTTCTCTCAGTCTCTGTCTCCATCTCTCTCCTGCTCAGTCAGGTGACATTGAGCAGGGTGAATGTAGCATTTCCACACGCTAAGGAATAGAGCTGCTAGCATCGGGGGCTCTAAATGAACATATTTCATTTGTAGCTCTGGTGCTCCCAACTTTTAAAAGTTACGAGCACCAGAAAATATTTTGAGACATACCCTGTATTGGACCTTTATGTATTCGAGCTACGTCTGAAGCAGATGTTGTGCCCTAGAAACTATGTAACAATGTAAATACATTTGTTTATTATAAAAAGCCAAAATGTTGACACAAATACCAAGTCATTTGTGGAATATTATCCGTCTTTCTGTGGCCTCAAATGTTCAGATATAGTTTACTAGTAAAGTTACCAGGTGGCTAGCTAAGGAGGTAACATGACTGCACAAGGTGTAAACAAATGGCCCGCAAGCAGTTTTAGAACGGCCCGCAACACGGTTTATGTATGTAAAATGCAGCTCCCCAATCCCCCTGCAATAAGAATAAATAAACATTGGGCTGGTAATATGGGTAATATCTTTTTAACTGTTAGGGCTAAATACAAGCCATTTTCCCTGTAGTAATGGTACAGCCGTGATGCCAATGGACATGTGTTCACTGTATATTTCAATAATTACAAGATGCTCCCAAATAAAAATTCCAGGTCACAGTAAGTATGGGGTAACTGCAGCCCAATATGGCGAGTAGGTATGTCAAAAGGAGTGGGTGTGTGGAAAGCAAATCGGCTAATTTGGGAAGATTTGTTGCCACTCAAGATTTGTTGCCACTCACCGTTTTGCGTGGCTGATTGGGGTGCACGACGAGTCAATAATCCGATGACCAGTGCACCCGTATCAAGGTGCCTGCCGACCTGAGGTTGGGGCAGCTGTATCAGGGTGTCGCCGGCGGTAGCTAACGTGGCAATTTTTTTCCTTCCCGTGATTTTAATTCAAGTAGGATAGCTACACAATTAATAACCATCTAGATGTCACCTTGATACATATAAACAGTTTAAGTATGTATCAAGGGGATAAACGGCGTCAACACCAGGACATGGTGTCCTTAGTTCCCGCAACGGCGTGGAAAGTAGCTACCTAGTAGCTAATATCAGAGTGATAGTGACGGGGCCTAAAATGTACTTTTTTGGTCCATCAGCTACTGTGGGAGGTAGATTTTAAAAATCTACCAGCCACTCAGATTACCAGCCAAAATATTTTTTCCCCGCAAAAATGACACCAACAAAACACAAACGGACGAATCAAGTCAAATTGTATTGGTCATATACACATGGTTAGCAAATCCAGGGTCTCGAGACCCAAGTCAATGAACAGCATTCTTTCATAGGTATTCCTCTTGTCCAGGTGGGATAAGGCAGTGTGCAGTGCAATGGCGATTGCGTCGTCTGTGGACCTATTGGGGCGGTAAGCAAATTGGAGTGGGTCTAGGATATCCGGTAGGGTGGCGTTGATATGATCCCTAACTAGTCTCTCAAAGCACTTCATGACAGAAGTGAGTGCTACGGGGCGATAGTCATTTAGTTCAGTTACCTTCGCTTTCTTGGGAACAGGAACAATGGTGGCCATCTTGAAGCATGTGGGCACAGCAGACTGGGATAGGGATTGATTGAATATGTCCGTTAACACACCAGCCAGCTGGTCTGCGCATGCTCTGAGGACATGGCTATGGATGCCGTCTGGGCCGGCAGCCTTGCGGAGGGTTAACACGTTTAAATGTTTTGCTCCCGTTGGCCATGTTGAACGGGAGCCCACAGGCTTTGGTAGTGGGCTGTGGCACTGTATTGTCCTCAAAGCAAGCAAAGAAGTTGTTTAATTTGTCTGGGGGCAAGACGTCAATGTCCGCAACGAGACTTGTTTTCTTTTTGTAATCCGTGATTGACTGTAGACCCTGCCACATACGTCTCGTGTTTGAGCCGTTGAATTGCGACTCTACTTTGTCTCTCTACTGATACTTTGCTTGTTTGATTGCCTTGCGGAGGGAATAGCTACACTGTTTGTATTCGGTCATGTTTCCAGTCCCCTTGCCATGATTAAATACCGGGAATACAACTTTCCCGAAGCGGGTCCTTTGTTCGGACCTCCACCCTGGACGTGGAATCTTATCCCAGAGGCCGATCCAAAACAACGTGGTCGCCGCAGGAGAGGCAGACGGAGCAGCCTACTGGTCAACTGGCTGAGAAGGCGAGCACACTATATACCGCTTCTGAGCATATTACTCGCCAATGTCCAATCTCTCGACAACAAGGTCTTCCAGAGAGACATTAGAGATTGTAATATTCTCTGTTTCACGGAAACGTGGCTCACTCGGGATATGTTGGCGGAGTCGGTACAGCCACCCGGTTTCTTCACGCGGGTGTATGCCTTATGATTAACGACTCATTGTGTGATCTTAACTTCTCTACGCTACGGATCCCTTTTACGGGATCATTTTCCTAAACAACCGCTGAATTGCAGGGCGCAAAATATTACTAAAAATATTTATAATCATGCAATCAAGTGAAATATACCAAAACACAGCTTAGCTTGTTGTTAATCGACCTATCATGTCAGATTTTGAAAATATGCTTTACAGAGAAAGAAGCTTTTGTGAGTGTATCAATCGATGCTAGAACAGCTAGCCCCAAATTAGCATGGTCACGAAAATCAGAAAAGCAATAAAATTCATCGCTTACCTTTGATAATCTTCAGATGTTTGCACTCACGAGACTCCCAGTTACACAACAAATGTTCTTTTTGTTCAATAAATATTACTTTTATAACAAAAAAACACCATTTGGGTTGCGCGTTATGTTCAGAAAAACAAAACCTCGTTCCGTTCGACGAAAATTCCAAAAAGTATCCGTAATGGTCGTAGAAACATGTCAAATGTTTTTTATAATCAATCCTCAGGTTGTTTTTAACAAACATAATCGATAATATTTCAACCGGACCGTAACCTACTCAATAAGAGAGAAAAAGTAAATGGAGAGCTACCCTCTCGCACGCAGGAACTAATCTGAGGACACCTGACTACTTTTGAAAAATCTCGCTAATTTTTCAAAATAAAAGCCTGGTCACAGCCTGAGGAAGCCATTGGAAAAGGAATCTGGTTGATACCCCTTTAAATGGAAGAAAGACTGGCCAGGAAACACAGCTTTATAAAAAAAATTATAATAATAATAATTTTAAAAAAATCACTTCCGGGTTAGATTTTCTCAGGTTTTTGCCTACAGAATCAGTTTTGTTATACTCTCAGACAATATTTTGACAGTTTTGGAAACTTTGGAGTGTTTTCTATCCTAATCTGTAAATTATATGTATATTCTACGATCTGGACATGAGAAATAGTCCGTTTACCTTGGGAACATTTTTTTGTTTTTTGATATATTTTTAAAAACCCTAGCGTCAAGAGGTTAACAACATACAGGAACTTAAGTCCCTTTGTTCACCTGACATCAAATGCTGACCGCATTTTCTACCAAGAGAATTCTCTGCGTTTATAGTCACAGCCGTGTATATCCCCCCAAAGCAGATACCTTGACGGCCCTGAAATAACTTCACTGGACTCTATGTAAACTGAAAACCATACATCCTGAAACTGCATTTATTGTAGCTGGTGATTTTAACAAAGCTAATCTGAGAACAAGGCTTCCTAAATTCTATCAGCATATCGAATGCGCAACACGGGCTGGTAGCGTTCTCGACCATTGTTACTCTAACTTCTGCGATGCATACAAAGCCCTCCCCCGCCCTCCCTTTTGCAAATCTGCGTCCAGCCTATAGACCGAAAGTTAAACAGGAAACGCCCGTGCTCAGGTCTATCCAACGCTGGTTTGGACCAATCGGATTCCACGCTTCAATATTGCTTCGATCACATGGACTGGGACATGTTCCGGGTAGCCTTAGACAATAAGCATGCTTTGTAATGTTTCTAAAACAATAAATATATTTCTAGTAAGAAGTAATGTGGTATATTGTTTAATAAAAAAAGTTGTGACCTGAGTCTTTTAACCAAAATATCACAGATGAGACAAATGTTCAACTGCCTCTTTAAGGGTGGAGGTTACCATGGTAATGCGGCTCGAGTTGTGTTTGTGGCTGTGAGATATAGTCTGACTAGTAGCAGCGTTGTCTTCTCTTCCCTAGCAGTTGAAACTCAAACATAGAAAAAAACCTAGCTTGTGAACAAAACAATGTAAATAGACTTTGTACTTGTGTTTCTTGGCTGACTTCAGTAAAATTTAGTTTCAAGTAAACTAGACCACCTTTCTGCCTGTGCGCAGCGCTTGTAGAAATGAATCTTTCACTCACCTCTTCATGTGCGGCGCACAGTCCCCAGCCAGACAGTGTTGCAGCGCGAGGTGGAATAGGCTATATAGGATTAATTTACCATCCATGAAACAAAACGGCAAAAAACAAATGCGAGTGAAATGCTCGCACTGTGGAGCCCTGACCACTCGCCAACATGTCTAAACGAAACAAAACTCAATTAAAACCATCTAACCTGTAGAAGTGCAGTTTTCGACACATCCACTCCTTTCCACACGCGCACTACGTTCCTTTCGACACACCCTCACCCATAGTCACCATATTGAGCTGCAGCTACCCCCTTCTCGATCGTAAAGCAAAATATTTAGGAGTACAGTTCATTCGGAAAATATTCAGACCCATTCACTTTTTCCACATTTTGTTACGTTACAGCCTTATTCTAAAATTGATGAGGATTACTACAACAACAAAAAATCGATCTACACACAATACCCCATAATGATAAGGCGAAAACAGGTTTTCTGAAATTTTTGCAAATTGATTACAAATGTAAATGTATACATACCTTCTTTACATAAGTATTCAGACCCTTTGGAGTTCAATTTTGAGTCTCATTGCAGAGCATCCTGTTTCCATTGATCATCCTGGAGATGTTTCTACAACTTGATTGGAGTCCACCTGTGGTAAATTCAATCGATTGGTCATGATTTGGAAAGGCACACACCTGTCTATATAAGATCCCACAGTTGACAGTGCATGTCAGAGCAAAAACCAAGCCATGAGGTCGACGGAATTGTCCGTAGAGCTCCGAGACAGGATTGTGTCGAGGTACAACAGAACAACAACCCTAAGCCAACAGCCAACAGGACATTGTGGCCCAGCCAGAGCCCGGACTTGGACCCGATCGAACATCTCTGGAGAGACATGAAAATAACTGCCGCAACGCTCACCATCCAACCTGACAGGTCTGGAGAGGATCTGCAGAGAAGAATGGGAGTAACTCCCCAAATACAAGTGCAAGCTTGTAGCGTCATACCCGAAAAGACTCGAGGCCGTAATTGCTGCCGAAGGTGCTTCAACACATTACTGATTTAAAGGATCTGAATACTTATGTAAATGGTCATTTTTTCTTTTTTCGTTTATTTTTTAAATACATTTGCAAATATTCTAAAAAACTGTTTTTGCATTGTCATTGTAAGGTATTGTGTGTAGATTGATTAATTATGTTCTGGCCCACTGACCACCCACTCCTACAAATATCAGCCCTCACCTGAATCTAGTTGCCCCACCCACCCCCCACAGTCCTTTTGAGGAGCTGTCACACTGATCTGCAGGTGGTCTGCTGTTCCAGCTAATATATTTGTGACCCCCCCCATCTCCTTTTGATCAGTCCCATGATGCCCCTGAATCTACCAACACAATGACACAAGTCAAATCCACCACTGTGATCTAATATTTACTGTTGTGGTCACACACAGTCACAGTACCAAAGTTACTTCTTTCTCTCTCCTGACAGTCAGATTAGAGATTGTGTGCAACAGTCTAGCAGCAAGCAACCAGAGTCCCTTTCTGTTACCAGTTTCCCTTGCTTCTATACAGAGAGTGGAGTTGAGTGGACTTATCATGCATCAAAATGCTGCTTCCTCGTATCATATCATCTGAATTGAATCTTTTCACTTGAGAAATTGTCTGGTGGATAAGGATGATCTGTTATCTATCTGAAGATTTGATTTGGCCTTTTGCACTACACTGTAGAGTGTAGCGGTTTCTATGGGAAATGCACCTGTAAATGGTGGATGTACAGAGTGGATACAGAACAGCACCAAAAGGAGGCTGAATTTGTTGTTTGTGTTGATTTTGCGAGTGTACAGTGTTTTGGTAAAGAATGAGCTGACTACAGCCACACAAGTCTGACCAAATGGTCCAAGCCACCTTACTTTTACTGTGATAAGTCTATTTTACACTTTGGCCATCATATTAGACTGAATCACTTGCCCAGCTGAGATATAGACCAAGAAAACTCATCTCATAATGGCGTCCTTGTGTATGTATTGTGCGAGGCACTGCATTTTTTTGTGGTGAAGGTGACCTGTAGTTAAAGACTGAGTGGTATTGATTTATCGATCTCTGCCTCAGTATACAGCTTTGGCATGTAAGACTGCTGATATCATATGGTTAGCAGTTAAGATGGACACCACTACAATATACTCACATAGTGTGATGATGCTCATATGAAGGCCATTACAATATACACTACAGTTCAAAAGTTTTGGGTCACTTAGAAATGTCCTTGTTTTTGAAGAAGAAAAAAAAGTCTGTTAATATAACATCATATTGATCAGAAATACAGTGTAGACATTGTAAATGACTATTGTAGCTGAAACGGCTGATTTGTTATGGAATATCTACATAGGCATACAGAGGCCCATTATCAGCAACCATCACTCCTATGTTCCAATGGCATGTTGTGTTAGCCTTTTAAAATTATAAACTTGGATTAGCTAATTGATCATTAGAAAACCTTTTTGCAATTATGTTAGCACAGCTGAAAACTGTTGTTCTGATTTAAAGAAGCAATACAACTGGCCTTCAGACTATTTGAGTGTCTGGGGCATCAGCATTTGTGGGTTTGATTACAGGCTTAAAATGGCCAGATACAAATAACTTTTTTCTGAAACTCGTCAGTCTATTCTTGTTCTGAGAAATGAAGGCTATTCCATGTAAGAAATTGCCAAGAAACTGAAGATCTCGTACAAGGATGTGTACTACTCCCATCACAGAACAGCGCAAATAGAAAGAGTAGTGGGAGGCCCCAGTGCACAAATGAGAAAAAGGACAAGTACATTAGTGTCTAGTTTTAGAAACAGATGCCTCACAAGTCCTCAACTGGCTGCTTCATTAAATAGTACACGCAAAAGACCAGTCTCATCGTCAACAGTGAAGAGGCAACTGACTCCGGGAGTTGCAAAGAAAAAGCCATATTTCAGACTGGCAAATAAAAAGAAAAGATTAAGATGGGCAATAGAACACAGACACTGGACAGAGGAAGATTGGAAAAAAGTGTTATAGACAGACAAATCTAAGTTTGAGGTGTTCGGATCACAAAGGAGAACATTCGTGAGACGCAGAAAAAATTAAAAGCTGCTGGAGGAGTGCTTAACACCATCTGTCAAGCACGGTGGAGGCAATGTGATGGTCTGGGGGTGCTTTGGTGGTGGTAAAGTGGGAGATTTGTACAGGGTAAAAGGGATCTTGAAGATTGAAGAAGGAAGGCTTTCACTCCATTTTGCAACACTATGCCATACCCTGTGGACAGCGCTTAATTGGAGCCAATTTCCTCCTACAACAGGACAATGACCCAAAGCACAGCTCCAAACTATGCAATAACTATTTAGGGAAGAAGCAGTCAGCTGGTATTCTGTCTATAATGGAGTGGCCAGCACAGTCACCGGATCTAAACACTATTGAGCTGTTGTGAGAGCAGCTTGAACATATGGTACGTAAGAAGTGCCCATCAAGCCAATACAACTTTTGGGAGGAGCTTCAGGAAGCATGGGGTGAAATCTCTTCAGATTACCTCAACAAATTGACAACTAGAATGGGAAGGTCTGCAAGGCTATAATTGCTGCAAATGGAGGATTCTTTGACGAAAGCAAAGTTTGGAGGACACAATTATTATTTCAATTAAAAATCATTATTTATAATCTTGTCAACGTCTTGACTATATTTCCTATTCATTTTACAACTCATTTCATGTATGTTTTCTTGGAAAACAAGGACATTTCTAAGTGACCCCAAACTTTTGAACGGTAGTGTAGATGCACATTCTGAACATCGACGGGGACGCCCTTCTGGGAAAGGACACAGGTGAAAATCCATAGGCTCCAAGGTGCGACAATGAGAAAATGTTGACCTAGATCAAAGGATGGGGTTCGGTACTTGAACCTGAAAAGCATATGAGCAGACTGCGGCCGTGAACAGTGGATGGTAGGACACAATCCACACACTATCTTTGGGATGCCAAGGGCAGTAGTAAAGTGAAAGATCGATTTAATATCCTTCTCAGCGGCTAGTAGCTGCTCTGATAGGATCTTTAGCACAATAGACGACATGTCCTAGAACGAGCTAAAGGCTTAGAGACTGGGTGTAAGCAACGTGCCTTCACTGCTCTCAGACCTGAAGGCTGGAGAACGCGGTTGTCTGCCCCCATCTCCTAAACTATCTCGAGGATATCCGATCATCATCCTTGTCATCCCATAACTCGCCTATGCCTGACACTACGTGGTCAGACCGTGAGGGGAGGGAATGGAGGCTATCCATGACCTCACCCCAACTGGGTTCTGTTGCGGGGAGCTGAGCCTCAGCCTTCGCTGTTGGCTCGGAGGCGAGTGCTAGGCTTGGCTTGTCTTGTGATGGCTAGCAAATGGTAGCTTGTGTAAACCGTCTTATAAGCTGGCTAGTTAGAAGCCTTGTGGCTAATAGATAGCACTAATAAGCACAGTAGAATGCTATAGCCTTTAGAACTTTTAGACACTTTACTTAATGGTTATAAGATATCTAGCTGGCAAACATTCAGTTGTGAATTCCATTCTGTAACTAGATTAGCTGGCGCGTGCTGCATAACAGTTAGTAACTCGCTTGTGAAGAAACACCATGTGACTGGAGACTGCCAAAAAGATTCATAATGACAAAATGTGACTAGTGAAATTAAGAATGTGATCTGCTGTGTCTCCTATTGTATTGCACAAGTTGACTGCAGGTATTTACTTAAAAAGTAGTTACAAATATTAACATTTCAAGCAAATAGTTTCAACAGTGTTGACAATACTGTGTTTATTAAAAATAAGAATTTGGTCTTAACTGACTTGCCTAGTTAAATAAAGGTGGGCTAACCCAGCCTGGTCTAAAAGACTAGACATGGTATAGGTACATTTGTCCACTCAAATGAGTTTTATATGTTACATTTGGTATGGTTACATAAGAAAGAAAGCTAGTTACTTAAGGCAAAAATGAAAGCAGGTTGATTTGTAGTGGTGGATGGGTGGGCGTATACACGAATGTCTAGCAACCCAAAGGTTGCGAGTTCGAATCTCATCATGGACAATTTTAGTTAGCTATCAACTTTTCAACTATTTACTCGTTTTTAGCTACTTTGCAACAATATTGACGACAACGCTGCTGTTTTAAATCCACTAGCGTTCTATAATTACACTAAGTTTATTTCTTACATCTGCAAACAGCTAGTTTGTCTTAGTAAGTTAGCTGCTAATGCTAATCGGTAATGCTAATTGCTAGCTAACTAATAAGTGTACTGAGTCAGAGTAAACATAACTAGCCAAATAGCCTGATAATACCAGTGATGGTGGAGACCTACATCTGCATGTGTAACAGTATCTTCTAAATCAAAGGAATACACGAAGCAAGAATATGTTAGCTACATGAAATAGCTAAGCGAGAACATTCAATGTGTATAAAGATTATAGGGTCCCCTAGGAACACTTGTCAACACTTTGGTTTCTACTCTGTCACAATAACTCCTCCCTGGCATTTTCATTTGTTGTCATGTCAAACACTGTATTCAAAGTACCCAATAATATATTCTAACTATAGAATTAGAATAATCTATATAATCTAATTTACAACTTTTATTATTCAAAAACATAAAATACAGTCAAAAAATGTTTATACCGTAATATAATACTTTGGCCATATCGCCCAGCTTTACTTAGCATGTTAGCTAACCCTAACCTTAACCCTTTTAGCTAACCCTAACTCTTTAACCTAACTCCTAAAAAAAAAAAATAACCCCTAGCCTATCTAATTTTAGCCAGCTAGCTAACACTAGCCACCTACCTAGAAGTCGTAACATATTGAAGGTTTTTAGCAAATTCTGAACATATATAATACCAATTGTAATTCGTAACATATACGAAATGGGTGATGGGCATACACAAATTAATACATACCATGCGGAACATAACATATCATACTAAATTGAGTGTCTCGGATTTGTGTAGAGAAAAATACAAAATGCTCTGAGACTAGGTTGGCTAACCGAGTCTCAATAGATAGCCGTGAAGCTAGCTACCAAAGGAGACTGAGGTAGAAAAGGAATTTCTACCCAGTTAAAAACCTTTCGGTCAATACTGAACCTTTCCACCGGGTCTGAAAACCTACACTTGGCAGTGATATCCTTCACGTTCGCTTTTGAGCAGTTAAGCAGGAAAACAGGGATCCAATCGTGCTGAGGATAGTTGGAGAGTAATGCTCTTTGAGAGGGGGAAAAAAGCGAGAATGACCAGATGCAGGGTGGGTGACTCCTTTATAAGGAGGTGAGGGGCTCACCTCATTCTCAACTTTACTTATCTGTCTCCGACAGACGCTTTTGATAGCTCCATCTGAGAGTATTGGTGATCCTGGCAAATCCCCATAGTGATACATCAACACAAGTATTTCAAAGAGAACTATTAAACGGTTTGGGACAGAGACGCATATTTCTACATTGTAATGGGTATTGTGCAACCTTTGGTAGGCTGCTGGCAGGCTTTTTGGCTGCAATACAGCAAAGCCAATTCAGCCTATGCTCAGGGTTCTCACAGGATAAGTTAAATGATAGGCTACAATGACTTTGCTCATGATGCACACCACAAAAAACACTGATACAAATGTAACAACAGCACAACAAAATAGATATGTTCCATGAATTTTCTTTCGCAGGTGCCTTTATCATACACTACTTGACCGAAAAGTATGTGGACACCTGCTCGTCGATCATCTCATTCTAAAATCATGGGCATTAATATGGAGTTGGCCCCCCCTTTTTCTGCTATAACATCCTCCACTCTTCTGGGAAGGCTTTCCACTACATGTTGGAACATTTCTGCGGGGACTTACTTCCATTCAGCCATGAGCATTAGTGAGGTCAGACACTGATGTTGGGTGGTTAGACCTGACTCGCAGTCTGCTTTCCAATTCATCCCAAAGGTGCTCGATGGGGTTGAGGTCAGGGCTCTGTGCAGGCCAGTCAAGTTCTTCAACACCGATCTCAACATACCCTTTCTGTATGGACCTCACGTTGTGCATGGCGGCATTGTCATGCTGAAATAGGAAAGCGCCTTCCCCAAACTGTTGCCACAAAGTTGGAAGCACAGCATCGTCTAGAATGTCATTGTATGCTGTAGCATTAAGATTTCCCTTCACTGGAACTAAGGGGCCTAGCCCGAATAATGAAAAACAACCCCAGATTATTATTCCTCCTCCACCAAACTTTACAGTTGGCACTATGCATTGGGGCAGGTAGCGTTCTCCTGGCATCTGCCAAACCCAGATATGTCTGTCGGACTGCCCGATAGTGAAGCATGATTCATCCCTCCAAAGAACGTGTTGCCACTGCTCCAGAATCCAATGGTAGCGAGCTTTACACCACTCCAGCCGATGCTTGGCGATCTTAGGCTTGTGTGCGGCTGCTCGACCATGGAAACACATTTCATGAAGCTCCCGACAAACAGTTATTGTGTTGACATTGCTTCCACAGGCAGTTTGGAATTCGGTAGTGAGTGTTGCAATAGAGGACAGGCAATTTTTATGCGCTAAGCTCTTCAGCACTCAGCGGTCCCATTCTGTGAGCTTGTGGGGCCTACCACTTCGTGGTTGAGCCGTTGTTGCTCCTAGACGGGGCAGCACTAGCATGGCAGAAATGTGATGAACTGACTTGTTGTAAAGGTGGCATTCTAAGATGGTGCCACGTTGAAAGCCACTGACCTCTTCAGTAAGGCCATTCTGCTGCCAATGTTTGTCTATGGAGATTGCATGGCTGTGTGCCATTTTATACACACGTCAGCAACGGGTGTGGCTGAAATAGCCGAATCCATTAATTTGAAGGTGTCCACATACTTTTGTATATATAGTGTAATGTGACTAAATCTATGACTTATAATTTTATTTGATAATTGACAGCCAAGCACCAATCATGACACCAGCTTTCAGATAATAGCCTACCCTCGATATTTAGCCTTTTGGCTAAACACCCTAAACCCTCTTCATGTTGACTGCTAGGTTGGTGATGATGAGGGAGATTGGGTTGATTTTAAGGACACAGATGTATTAGATGTCCTGTTATGTTTTGAAATGCAAATGCATAGAATTCATCAACGTTGTTCAAGCATGGAGGCATCTTCAAAGGCAGTCCGGGCGAGCTCACAGCAGAGGGCCCTTAAGTAATTGGTTCAGGGGGATCTTGTTAAGAAAATTATATTCATCATATTCCTGTTCATTCCCAGCAGCTACTGTACGATTTAGTGTAACCGCATCATACATTTAATTTCATTGGGCTCTCTGTCTGGCAGTTGTCCGCTTCTTATTGGGCTCTCTGTCTGGCAGTTGTCCGCTTCTTATTGGGCTCTCTGTCTGGCAGTTGTCCGCTTCTTATTGGGCTCTCTGTCTGGCAGTTGTCCGCTTCTTATTGGGCTCTCTGTCTGGCAGTTGTCCGCTTCTTATTGGGCTCTCTGTCTGGCAGTTGTCCGCTTCTTATTGGGCTCTCTGTCTGGCAGTTGTCCGCTTCTTATTGGGCTCTCTGTCTGGCAGTTGTCCGCTTCTTATTGGGCTCTCTGTCTGGCAGTTGTCCGCTTCTTATTGGGCTCTCTGTCTGGCAGTTGTCCGCTTCTTATTGGGGAAAGGCAACAAACATTTGTATTGTTTAAATGTAAAACAAATGTAATAAATGAAAAGAGTAAAACATATGCATTCTATCTCCAAGACGGTTGGGACACATGGCATTAATGGACTAGCTGACTGTCTTTCTAGCGTCTTCTAGTCATGCACTGTAGTGTAGTGTCGTTGAGAGGTGTTGTCATGGTTACCTGTTTCATGCAGAGGTGGAAGAAAAGCCCACCCCCACATTGAAATGGGAGCTACTGATTGGCTGAGTGGCTGGTTACAGACCCCCCTCCTGATTCTACAATGTTACTAAAGGGAAAGGGGGATACCTAGTCAGTTGTACAACTGAATGCATTCAACTGAAATGTGTCTTCCGCATTTAATCCAACCCCTCTGAATCAGAGAGGTGCGGAGGGCTGCCTTAATCAACATCCACGTCTTCGGCGCCCGGAGAGAGGGCAGTCCTGCGTTATGATTGGCCTGACCAGCTGTCACTCAAATACAGATGCCTATCACGTACAAAGAAACTGGATTAACTTTTACTTGGTCACAATCCCGGATCCGGGAGCACCCTCATCAGTAAAAAAGCTGACTAGCATAGCCTAGCATAGCGCCACAAGTAAATACTAGCATCTAAATATCATGAAATCACAAGTCCAAGACACCAGATGAAAGATACACATCTTGTGAATCCAGCCATAATTTCAGATTTTTTAAATGTTTTACAGGGAAGACACAATATGTATTTCTATTAGCTAACCACGATAGCAAAAAAGACAACTTTTTTTCCCCCACCATTTTTTTACTGGATCACAAATTCATCACGAATCACAAATTCGACCAAATAAAGATATAAATAGTCACTAACCAAGAAACTACTTCATCAGATGACAGTCTGATAACATATTTATTGTATAGCATATGTTTTGTTCGAACAATGTGCATATTTCAGGTATAAATCATAGTTTTACATTGCAGCCACCATCACAACTCTCACCAAAGCAACTAGAATAACTACAGAGAGCAACGTGAATTACCTAAATACTCATCATAAAACATTTATGAAAAATACACAGGGTACAGCAAATGAAAGACAAAGATCTTGTGAATCCAGCCAATATTTCAGATTTTTTAAGTGTTTTACAGCAAAAACACAATATAGCATTATATTAGCTTACTACAATAGCCAACCACACAACAGCATTGATTCAAGCCAACAGTAGCGATAACGAATAAACCAGCAAAAGATATACAATTATTCACTAACCTTCTCAAACTTCTTCAGATGACAGTCCTATAACATGAAATTACACAATACATATATGGTTTGTTTGAAAATGTGCATATTTAGCGGCACAAATCGTGGTTATACAATATGAATAGTAGCCAAAATGCAAACAAAATGTCGGGAGAAATCTTGGGAGAGGCACCTAATCTAATCAATAACTAATTATAAACTTGACTAAAAAATACAGGTTGGACAGCAAATGAAAGATACATTAGTTCTTAATGCAACCGCTGTGTTAGATTTTTAAAATAACGTTACTACGACATACAGCGTGCGTTAAAGCGAGACCACACCGAAATTAATGGCGGAATAATAGTTTAACATTTTTCAACAGAACAACGAATTAACATCATAAATAGTTCTTACTATTTGATGAGCTTCCATCAGAATCTTGTGCAAGTTGTCCTTTGTCCAGAAAAATCGTTGCTCGGTTGTAGATTGTCGTCTTCAACTTTGGAATTAGCAGCAAACATTAGCCATGTGGCGAAGACGTGTCCAACTCACCATAACGCAGCACAAATAAACTACCGAAAATCGCAATATACTGATATAAACTGATATAACTCGGTTTAAAATAACTACATTATGATGTTTTTAACACCTATATCGAATAAAATCAGAGCCGGATATATCTAACTTCTAAAACGAAAGATTTCTGAACGCAATGCAGAGGTCCCTCTTGCGTCTAACGCCTATAACGGGAGCTTTTCAGAATGTAATCCTGAGGTCTGTCTTGCGTCATGACGAACGTTGAAAAGACTGCACACCCGGTTCCAAGAGCTTTTGTACGGCCTCAGATCTACCTAGACACCCCATTCCAATTCTCACTGCTTACTGACATCTAGGGGAAGGCGTATGCAGTGCATGTCGACCCATAGATTACATGCAAATTAATAAACTGACCCTGGAACAGAGTGCCCGATTTCAGATTTCTCACTTCCTGACAGGAAGTTTGCTGCAAAATGAGTTCTGCTTTACTCACAGATACAATTCAAACGGTTTTAGAAACTAGAGAGTGTTTTCTATCCAATAGTAATAATAATATGCATATTGTACGAGCAAGAATTGAGTACGAGGCAGTTTAATTTGGGAACGAATTTTTACAAAGTGAAAACAGCGCCCCCCTATTGAGAAAAGGTTTTAAGGAGGGCGAGGGGGCCCTCAAGCAAATTGTGTGCTGTGTGCTCTTAGGCAAGGTTTTATTGCCTTGACTCTCACTGTGTGTGGTTTGCCTGTGGTGTGTTTCTCTGACTGTCATCAAGACAGATGTCACAGAGAAATGGAAGGTGAGTTGTAGCCTACATAATGTGTGTCAGCTTCTCTTTACACAGGTGGAGTTGGGTGAAATGGTGATCTTTTCTGTGATGTCTCTTTTGGGCTATACTTCTAGGTCAATGGCCTTTTTGATAGTGTACTGTACAGTTGGTACATACAGAGTCGTACTGTTAGTTTTTTTTATTCATGAACTCAACAATTTGCTCAGTATGTTGGCGAGTCGAGGTGCCTGTTCATATGAACTTGTACTGTGAGTGTATTTGTACTTGTGTGATTGTTTGCTCTTGGGCATGCGTGTGTTTGTTTTGTATATATGTGTCCTTCTTCAAACATTGGAGTTAACTGATAGCTGTGTATACATAAGGGCCATAGAGCTAGATGAGGATATCAGTGTCCCTGACAGATAGACATGTGCTGTGTCCCAAATGGCACGCTATTCTCCATATAGTGCACTGTTTTGAACCGAGGCCCATGGGGTCCTGTAGGAAGTAGGGTGACATTGGTGACGCAGACCTGATTCTGTTCTTGGTCATTGTTGCTGGGAAGCACAAGGCTAATCTTTTCTGCACATGTGTATATTCTCCACACGTAGAGAACAGGCGAATGAATGGTGCTTGTTTAATAAAGTTATGTCAAAGCTGAATCAATGTCTGCAAGATGACATAATGATAATATGCTACATAACAGAACTGAATATAATAGCATAGTATAATGTTACTGTAAGACAAAAACACCAGCGCCACCGTATTTTTCTCTCATGTGGCCAAAACTCAACAGAGCGTGCCACTAGGCACAATACACATGTAGGCTACGCTGGTTTGTTAAAGCTCAGACACACCGGTTGGATTGTCAAATGTTTGCCTGCCGACAGTATTTCAGGACCTCTGACTGCCGACACGCTGTTCAATCTCTTTTGTGTTCACACAGCAAAAATCTTGGAAGTCATCAGCCTTGTTAAAATACTCCAAACCAGAAGGTGGCAGTAGCATTGTTTGGCCAAGCATATCTGTGCGTATTGCTTATGATCTAGATTTGAATCTATCTGCGCTAGTGTTGCTATTGTGTAGAAAGCCCTTGTTGATACTAGCCAGATAGCCACCACTAGATAACTATCTAGCAAGATGACAAAGAAACAATTTAATTCACTCTCCAATCCCATACTGCCAGTTCATAGCCAAATGTTTAGCTAGCTAACTAAAGTTAGCATATTCGCTAGCTAGCACATAAATAGCTAGCTAAGGACACTGCAGTAACTCGGCAGCTAACACAAGCAGCTGTTTCATGGAAACTAGCTAATCCATTGTGATTTAATTATACTGAACAAAGATATAAACGCAACATGCAACAATTCCATCTATTAAGTTCATATAAGGAAATGAGTCAATTTAAATATTCATTAGGCCGTAATCTATGGATTTCACATGACTGGGCAGGAGCGCAGTCAGTGGCTGGGCCTGGGAGGGCATATGACCACCCATATTCGTTTTTCCCCACAAAAATGCTTTATTACAGGCAGAAGTACTCCTCAGTTTGATCAGCTGTCTGAGTGTCTGGTCAGACAATCCTGTAGGTGAAGAAGCCGGATGTTGCGTTCCTAGGCTGGCGTGATTACACGTAGTCTGCGATAGTGAGGCCGGTTGGACGTAGTGACAAATTCTCTAAAGCGACTTTGGAGGTGGTGTTGTGTGACAAGACGGCACATTTTAGTGGCACCTTTTATTGTCCCCAGCACAAGTTGCACCTGTGTAATGATGATGCTGTTTAACCTCTCTAGGGCCTGGCCTACATCCAGTGAAATTGCAGAGGGCCAAATTCAAAAACAGAAATACTCATTATAAAACTTCATAAAACATACAAGTGTTTTACATCGGTTTAAAGATGAACTTCTTGTTAATCCAACCACGGTGTCAGATTTCAAAAAGGCTTTACGGCGAAATCATACCATGCGATTATCTGAGTACAGCGCCCAGAAGACAAATCATTACAAACAGTTACCAGCCAAGTAGAGGTGTTACACAAGTCAGAAATAGCGATACAATTAATCACTTCCCTTTGATGATCTTCATATGGTTGCACTCACAAGACTCCCATTTACTCAATAAATGTTTGTTTTGTTCGATAAAGTCCCCCTTTATATCCAAAAACCTCTTTTTGTTCTCGCATTTTGTTCAGTAATCCACAGGCTCAAAGGCAGTCACAACAGGCAGACAAAAAATCCGAAAAGTATCAGTAAAGTTCGTAGAAACATGTCAAACGATGTTTATAATCAATCCTCAGGTTGTTTTTAGTCATAATAATCAATAATATTTCAACCAGACAAAAGCTTCATCAATATAAAAGGAAAACAAGAAAGGCGCGCTCTCGGCCGTGCGCATGAAAAACCTGTGGAACACTGCAGTGTCTACTCATTCAGAGTGGTCTTACTCCCTTATTTTTCAGAATACAAGCCTGAAACGATTTCTAAAGACTGTTGACATCTAGTGGAAGCCATATGAAGTGCAATTGTCAGCCATCCTCTTCGGCGCCAGCTTAACAACAACCTTTATAGTCGATTTGCTGCAAAGAAACCACTACTAAACGACACCAATAAGAAGACTTGCTTGGGCCAAGAAACATTAGCAATGGACATTAGACCGGTGGAAATCTGTCCTTTGGTCTGATGAGCCCAAATTTGAGATTTTTGGTTCCAACTGCTGTGTCTTTGGTGAACGGATCATCTCCACATGTGTGGTTCCCACTGTGAAGCATGGGGGAGGTGGTGTGATGGTGTGGGGGTGCTTTGCTGGTGACACTGTCTGTGATTTATTTAGAATTCAAGGCACACTTAACCAGCATGGTTACCACAGCATTCTGCAGCTATACGCCCTCCCATCTGGTTCGCACTTACTTCGGACTATGACCCAACACACCTAAAGGCTGTGTAAGGGTTATTTGACCAAGAAAGAGAGTGATGGAGTGCTGCATCAGATGACCTGGCCTCCACAATCACCCGACCTCAACCCAATTGATTTGGTTTGGGATGAGTTGGACCACAGAGTGAAGGAAAAGCAGCCAACAAGTGCTCAGCATATGTGGGAAATCCTTCAACCATTCCAGGTGAAGCTGAGAGAATGCCAAGAGTGCAAAGCTGTCATCAAGGCAAAGGGTGGCTACTTTGAAGAATCTCAAATCTAAATTATATTTTGATTTGTTTCATACTTTTTTGGTTACTACATGATTCCATATGTGTTATTTCATAGTTTTGATGTCTTCACTATTATTCTACAATGTAGTTAAAGGTAAAAAAAGAAGAAGAAAAAAATCCTTGAATGAGTAGGTATGTCCAAACTTTTGACTGGTACTGTATATAATTTTTGTAATTTTAATGAAATAAAACAAATATTAATAGCCAGCTCGTGAGGCACCTTGATGATGTGAGGCCTGAGGAAATTTCCTCTTCTGTCTAATGTTAAGTCCACCAGTGCATGGGAGTTTGTGCACTCTAATTGTTTCAAAGTCAAGTTGTTGGCCACTGATGAGCATTGCAATTATACAAGGTGAATTGTTAAGTTTGTTCGTACCAGTTCGGCTCGCAGCAGGTACTGCTTTTGTTCTAACAAGGGAAGAAATGGTCTCCCACTCTGAGTACCTCAGATTATCAGCCGTGAGATTCTCGTTGTTTCACCATCTACTTCAGAATTTGCTCACAGTACATAATTCAAAACGACACACTGTCGGCTACTTCGAAACAACAATGTATAACTCAAGATCTAAATGCATATACACATGAAACTGATTGCGATGAAATGGTTGGTATGCAGATGCTGCGTGGATGTTTTCACTGGTAAAACTTCAAATTATAATTCACTATTGAATGCGGTGATGTTTTTGTCTTACGGTAACAATATACTCTGCTATTATATTTGGTTCTGTAATGTAGAACACTATCATTATGTGATCTTGCAGACTTTGATTCAGCCTTGACCTAAATGTATTAAGCGATCACCATTCGCCTGAGTAGCCTTTTCTCTACGTGTAAGGTAGAGAATATAAACCTGCGCAGAACGTCATCTGCAGATGCGTTTAGGGATCCTGCAGGTTCTTTAGTCAGGCAGATTAAAGATTCAGAGAAAGTCGGATCTGCAGCTGCTGCCTTTTTTATAAATGCCAACTGTTGCGTGTGACCTGGCGCATGCATGTGCTGTGGTATATTTTGTATTTACACAACGTTTCTGCGAGCGTGTTCTGCTTCCATGATCATTCTGATCAGAACAGCGGTCACCCGGGTGTCCCATCTTTACTAAAGGTCACATCTACTGGTCTGCAATGACATTTTGTTGTCTTGATTATTAAGCCGGTTGACATTTTCTGTAGACATAGTGCAACCGATGGTGGGCCAGCTAGATCTTAATTGCCCTTTTACTGATGAAATAATGAAACTTTGTGAGTGAAGAGTTGATCATATGTTGCAGTGTCAATTATAATGCAACTCAACTGAGCCAAGACCCAAAACGATTAATTGCATCTAGTTTCATTTCCGCTGTGTTATGAGGTCAGACAGACTTGAACTTGCATCCGCATCTGCAACAACATCATCCTACATATTCAGTCTTTCACGAGGCTGTACACACTGGAGGACAGCTGTATCTTCACCGGTAAACAAGGTGTAAGGCAACCCCCGCCCAAACATTTACGTGTACATAGGCCTACTGTTCACCGCTCTCTCTCCATCCGGTAACTTCCTCTCCCATAGAGTGTACACTGTTTTAGGTCGGCGAGGCTTTGGCTGCTCCATAATGCTACCCTCTCAGGAGGAGAAGGAAGCCACTCCAGAGGGAGGAAATGCTACAGCTGGTGCTGCAGTGTAGTAGTAGGATGGACTGGCCGTGTGTGTGTGTGGTTAATAGAAGGGCGCGAGGCATGTCTGAGTGGTGTCTTTGTCCCATCCTCTCTCTCTACAACTGTCTCCTTGAGAAGGGACACCCAGCTACCCTCTGGTCTAGACTGGCATCCAACCACCCTGTTATTTACCGCCACTGACAACTACACCAGTGTTTCCCCTACCATAAATGACGTGGGAAAAGCCGCCTGGCCTAGTTCTGTTGCCCATCTGCCTAAAACCAATTTGAAACCAGTGTTTACATCATTCACCTTACCAGCATTGTGTTTCCACCTCTTTTTTCTTGCCAGTACATGATGTACTGTACATCCTGGCGTACTACTACAGTATTCACATTCCACCATCCAGGCCAAAAGCTCCCACAGATCGCATCATTATGGGATGATCTGGTTTTAAGGATCTGCATAGCAGGGCTTTAGTCTAGGCTGATCCCATGTGTGGTGTATCCCATGTTAGTCATGTGTATGATGGCTAGCACACCTAGCAGTGAACATTGTGACATTGCCGTAACACTGACACCACTGTGCTGATCTCCCCTGTCGTGTTGCATGAAAGTGTGTGTAAAAACCCTTTATCATGAGATCCTCAATACTGGGTCATTCCATATGATTTCAATCACTTTCTGACTGCACACCCTTTGATTTGAACGAAACCTTCTATACGTGTTTGTCCATGGTAGAAGCAATGTTCCCTCTAAGCTCCGGGCAGCACCCCAGGGACTACCGGCAGAGAAGCATGAGATTGAACTTCACTCAACTTTCTAGAGTTTTCCCCGTTAGTTAATGCGATCAACGTTTCCCTTTACTGTGTGAATTGTGATCGAATCAATGCAATATTAGCCACTTTAAATGCGACATACAGAAACAAAACGAACTAGGCAAGAGATGTTGTTGTAGGCAGAGCGCATCGTAGTAGGATTCTATTGCATTGACAGGCACAACTCAGGCCCGTACTCTACACAGACCAGTTCGCCATAACCGATCAGAGCTGCAGTAGGCTTATATGCAAATAGACCATTGCTATATATGGATTTGTACCATTCACTTTGAACTAGACTGTTTTACAGCATGAGGAGTCGCAATTATTCTGCTTTTGTTTTGAGATCAAAGCGAGAGCTGCATGTAGCCACGTGTGCACATTTGTTCATATCCTTTGCTAGTTAATGAGTTATTAGCCCAGTTATAGATCATTTGTATTCAGCAATGTGGGAGTGATTGCTTCCTACAAGAGCACAAAATGTGTGCATTTCTAGCCATCTTTGAAAAGCGAGTCAGGTGAAGAGCTTTTTTTTGTCTTAAACGGGCGGTGTTGTATTTTGAGACGGGCTTGAATACGCTAAGTAGTCAATAGGCAGAGGGTAGCATCATTTGTCTGATTCTCTGTAATAATAGTATGGGAATAATAATGAATTTCATTTTGTCAAGTGGTTTCTTGCGTCAAACAACACAACAAAATGTTCAGTCACCTCCTTGTCTGAAAGACAAATGGATAAATCGGTTGATGTCAAGCCGTGCATGTTTTTTTCAAAAGTCTCATGGAATGTAGGCCTGCATTGGCTGCTACCGTGAGCTGAATGATAGAACATCTATTTCCATGTTAAAATGTTATTTCATGCATTTTCTCCATTGTTTTTCATGGTAGGCCACTCTGGTAGGTCTACATTATGATCGAATAGTCACAGTAGCCTACTTGGCCACTGTTAAAACAGTAAATTAAAGTGGGTACAAGCTCAGTGTTCACAGTAAACGCAAACCAGAAATTTCACAAGTTTGAAGTTTGCACTCAACAGACCTGAAATTTGTTCAGTGACTAAAAATATTAGAGGGAACATTGGGTGCAAGTGGTCAGAAAGTTACTTTTTAGACCCGAGTCCCAAAACATTCAGGAGAGAGTGCATTTTGAATATGAGACGCTACCACGAGCCTTCTATGTCTTCATCACTGAAAAAGATGAATGGTTGAGTTTGATATAATTTGAAAGCTTAAAAACACGGTTGCCAAACTGTTTTATGATTCACAAATAAAAAATAATTTAAAGATTAAATGTACATTTTCTAAAAATGCATAAATGCCGCCCCAAAAATCTTAATGTTCATATACAGTACCAGTCAAAAGGTTTGACACATCTACTTATTCAAGGGTTTTTCTTTATTTTTACTATTTTCTACATTGTAGAATAATAGTGAAGACATCAAAACTATGATATGACATGAATGTTTTGGCATTCAGGTCCAAAGAGGTCGCTTTCCGACCACTTCCACCATGGGCAAATGTGTGAAAGGTTCCTTTCAAATCAAAAGGTGTGCTGTCCGAAAATGATTGAAATCAGATGGAACGACCCTACCGTAGCTGGAATATAGCCTAATATAATGGTAATAGAAGGGATTTATGCTACGATACAGCTCTGTTAAATTCGTATCGGAAATGTGTTTTTGCTTTTTTTTGTTACAGAAATGCTAACAGAGTTTGTGTTTTTTCTGTGTCTCCTCTATAGTAAGCATGTTTCTGAACACCCTAACCCCCAAGTTCTACGTGGCTCTGACGGGGACCTCCTCCTTGATATCAGGACTCATACTGGTAAGTTGATGATAATATTATGCCATTTAGCACGTTTATCCAAAGCTACTTACGGTACAGTGAGTACGTACATTTTAGTATATGATCATCTATGCTATTTAGCAGACAATTTTATCCAAAGCAACTGACTTACAGCACGGGGAGTGCGTAGCCTACACTACACTTAAATATTATGTGATGCCGGTGGGAATTGATCCCACAACACTGGTGTTGCTCTCGCCGTGCTCTCACCACCTGAGGCACACAGGATCACCAAGTTGAGCCCTTATTTGTCTGTAGTACAGTGATTGAACTGTGCTACAGTGGTCTTCCTTACAAGGAGAAGAAAAAGAGAAGAGCTACAAGCTAGCGAACCCCCTACCTCTCTCCGTAGATTGGCCAGTTTGTTTAGTTGCCTGGAAACGACGACGAGTCTCGCAGGCCTCTTAATGTGTCCTATGAATAATTACAGCGGAGAAGAAATTCTGTGTACTGGGCTCAGCTGTGATGTATTGCAATACAGATGTATATCAGTTATATTAATTACAGTCAGTGGAGACTGGAGAGGTTTAGATAATTGAATGGTCACTTTAGGACAGTACGTTACTGTGTCGCCGGCTCTAGAAGTAGCCTAGATAAGAAAGCGATACCGTTGGTGTGTATGGATTAAGACCATTCAAACTATTAAGACCATTAAGGTCAAGGAGTTTGTGCGTGCGTGCGGACACAGAGTCTGAGTTGCATGTCGGGCTATGCTAAAATAGAAGTGTCTAACGTGTGTGATTGCCTGTGTGCAACCTGTGTATAAATGTGTATCGGACGTGCAATTTGTCTCTTCATTAATACAGTATTTAGACCTTTAACTTCCAAACATTATGCTATGTTAGTTTGGGTTATGTTGTACTTAAAGCGGCATACCAAAATAAGACACTATTACAAAATCTCAGTAGTATGAAGTAGCCCCAAATGGCATTTGACTGAATCGACACAGCCCAAAGACAGATTTAAATATTTTCTTACCTTTTATTTAACTAGGCAAGTCAATTAAGAACACATTCTTATTTACAATGACGGCCTACCAAGAGTCACAAAGGCAATCCTATGGGGACTGGGGCTGGAATTAAAAAATGTAGGACAAAACACATCACGACAAGAGACACTACATCAAGAGAGACCTAAGACGACAACACAACATGACAACAACACATTGTAGCAGCACAACATGGTAGCAGCACAAGCACGGTACAAACACTGTCAGGCAACAGCGCGAAGGGCAAAAGGTAAGAGACAACAAAAGATCACGGGAAGCAGCCACAAGTGTCAGTAAGTGTGTCCATGATGGAGTCTTTGAATGTAGAGATGGAGATAAAACTGAATAGAACACATACATATAGTATCATATTGTTTCTCTATGGCCCTAACCCTGCTGAATCATCCCTGAATGAACGGCCTCCTGTCTGTCCCGTCAGATATTTGAGTGGTGGTACTTCAGGAAGTACGGTACTTCCTTCATCGAGCAGGTGTCAGTGAGCCACCTGCGCCCTCTGCTGGGCGGCGTGGACAACAGCTCCCCAACCAACTCCAGCACCAGTAACGGAGACGCAGACTCCAACCGACAGAGTGTGTCCGGTAAGACTCAGAGATTTACTAGCTAGGTAGAGCATTCGCTAGATATAAACATTATTTACTGGAGAGATATATATGTAAATGCTCCATCTAGTGAACGCTGTCTTAGCATTTACTACCTAGATGAAGCATTCAGTTAGCGTTCACCACTCCACATTGAAATGGCCTCATCGTTCGCCCTTATGCTAGAGCAGTGGTTTCCAGCCCGGATTACTAAACCCCCTGAGGATACTTTGCTTATCCACAGGGGGTACTTCAAGACTCATGAGACCATAGGCCTACTGGTAAAATGAACACGAGGGGGTACTTCAGGGGTACTCCGGGCAGAGCAAAATTCAGTTGCTGGTACAGTAACTGAAAAAAGGGTTGGGAGCCACTGTGCTCGAGCGTTTAACTACAGCCAGAAGTATAGAGACGCAACCCAGCTCACTTAGTAGAGATACCAGATAGAGCATTTACCATAGAAGTCTTCTTTGTTTTGCCCACGCACTTGATTAGAGCATGTAGGCCTACGACAGGCAAACGGAGCGTTTAGTACCATGGAGAGCCTTATTGTTCGCTCCCACACCAGTGAAAAATCCAATGCGTGTGTGTTTTTTGTTGGATTAAATGGATTATCTGAGCCATGTTGAATCAACACGGCATGATTGGAGAAATGGCTTTATAATTATTTGCTGTTGTAATCCCTCTGTCTGGTAAAGGAGAGTGATTTTAAGATGGCAACTGGCTAGTGGTGTTTATTTGTGGATTTGGGACGCAGTCTGGTAGTAAATATCTAAAGTTTATAGAAGCTATGAGATGGTCTTACTGTAAGGTACTTTAGTGTAGGAATATCATGATGTACACTTGATCCCTAGCTTGCTCAGAGGTACACTTAGGACTCTACTTTGTGTCTCACACACCTAAACAATGTCTTTCTCCTTTTGTTCCCCCAGAATGTAAAGTATGGCGAAATCCACTGAATTTATTTAGAGGGGCGGAGTATAACCGGTGAGTCACACGATCCCTCACCCTTTCTAGCTCTCTCCTCCCTCACTCTCCATTTTTTGTCTTCTCACCCCCCTCACTCCCTCAAGAACTCCTGATTCTCTCTCTCTCTCTCTCTCTCTCTCTCTCTCTCTCCAGCTCTCAACCTCTGCTCTGTTGTTTTCTTCACTCTTTTCCAACCTCTTTCTGTTCTTCCCTCATTCCCTCTCTCTGTTTCTCTGCCCTGATACGTGTTCTCGCTCTCTCTCCCTGGAGAATTGGTAGTAATGGCTGAGGCTGATATGCTGTCCCATGGCGTCAGCTTTAATGCCAACAGGTTGAGAGAATCCCATCTCACCAGGAGCCCACACTCATAAATCTGATCAGTGCTACCTAGTGCCTCCTCATCAGATTTTTCCACCTCTCTTTTCTCTTTCGCTCTTCTCATCTGTCTTCTCTTCTACCTACCTCTGTTTCTCTCTCACTCCCCCTAGACTTTTTTTCTAGAACCGTTAAAATAACTTTTAACTGTGTGCGTGTGTGTGTGTGTGTGCGCGCGCCCTCCAGGTATACGTGGGTGACGGGCCGAGAGCCACTCACGTACTACGACATGAATCTCTCGGCACAAGACCACCAGACCTTCTTCACATGTGACTCGGACCACCTCCGGCCAGCTGACGCCAGTAAGGAACACATCACACAGAGACACACGTACACACACACACACACACACACAGTCAATCTCACCCCCTCTCCAGGAAGGTTTGATTCATGTTCACAAGTGTTATCGTGACCTCTCTGACCTCAATAACACAAACGAACACGTTTGTGTCTTCAGTAATGCAGAAAGCATGGAGAGAGAGGAACCCACAGGCACGCATCTCTGCCGCACACGAAGCCCTTGAACTAGAGGAGTGAGTAGTGCTTATTTCACCTACAGAGCTATCATGCCGTGTAACATGGTTGGCCTCAGTTCATTCATGCATGTACATAATCCCATTATTTCTCCATGAGGACTCTTCATTAATAAATCATTCATAAATATAATTTCACCTCAATTGACTGAAGTGAAGTGGAATCAACCACATCTCTGCTGTATACAACCCAAATGAAAAGTGTAAGATGCACACATAAAATACTGTTTGTAGCTAATATAGTAGGTTATTGACCTACTTCGGACTTGTGCAAACAGCAGATTTGCACATTACTCTCTTCTTTTATTATATTTTTACTTAGTGCAGGTACTTGTCTCCCCCTGTTTTATCCTCCAGCTATGCCATCTTCTGCTGTGTCGTTTTCCCCCAAATTCTCTCTCTGTTCCTCTCAGCTGTGCGACAGCATACATCCTGCTGGCAGAGGAGGAGGCTACCACCATCGTGGAGGCAGAGAAGCTCTTCAAACAGGCCGTGAAGGCAGGAGAAGGTTGCTACAGACGCAGCCAACAGCTTCAACACCACGGAGCACAGTATGAGGCACAGCACAGTGAGTAGAGTACACACACACACCCGCACTCAAACACTTACATAAACGCAAATAAATGCATTTGTGGTGCTCGCATACGGATTTGTCTGTATGTGTCTGTAGGCATGTGTCTGTTATACCAGTTAAAATAACTTTGCTGTGCTGTGTCTCTCAGGAAGGGACACCAATGTTCTGGTGTACATTAAGAGGAGACTGGCCATGTGTTCTAGAAAGCTGGGACGAACCAGAGAAGCTGTCAAAATGATGAGAGACGTAAGTACAGTATACGCCAAGCTGCCAGGATTTTACAGGTGAATCCTAGTTTCCACTTTAGTTGAATTTTCAGTTAGTCCAAGGGGGAAAAGTGAACATTTGACTTTAGTGAAAGTTAGGATTTGCCCCGTTTTTATATGCCCGCGTTTTCAGTCACTATACATTTTCGATGATGATGATGATGATATTCTCTGACATTCATTCAATTGGGGGTATTTGATAAGAACATGTATCAGTAAATGTAAAAAAAATAAAAAATATATACCATCTCAGATAGACCATGTAGGCCTGTGGAGGGGGGTTTGAGGTAGCCTGGTCCCAGATCTGTTTGTGCTGTCATGTCATCTCCTATGGTCATTGTCATGCCAATTTTGCCATGACAGTAAAAAAAAATAGATCTGGGACCAGGCTAGGTCTGAGGCTGTGTGGGACTGGGCGGGAGTAACTAAACTCATGTTGCTGACTGTGTTGTGTTTCACTGCCTGTCCGGTATTACATGTAACAACAGTTGTATGTTTTCCAGTTAATGAAGGAGTTCCCTCTCCTCAGTATGTTCAATATCCATGAGAACCTGCTGGAGTCGCTGCTAGAGCTACAGAACTACGCAGACGTACAGGCCGTACTAGCCAAGTACGACGGTAAGACACACACACACTGGCGCACACACACACACACACAGACAGTGAGTGAAAAGAGTCGACGTTAATCGTTGCTTATTGGTGACGCTTGAATGCTTCTATAACAGAAATCTATGCAGCGCTAACAATGTCACTTGTGATAGTATTTCTGTGGATTAGACAACCAGCCGTAGGGGAAGTTTGAATGACAGACATAAGATAAAGAAGGTCATAAAATGCAAATAATTAGATAATATATGAATACTTCTAACCGTTATGACTTGAGGTAAAGTGAGACTGTATTGTAGTAAAATCCTGACACCTGTAAACCCTTCTGGGTCTTATCCCAACTGTCCTATTCTCCACTGTCTACTGTCATTTCATTGTGTGTAATTGTTATTTTTCCTCCACTTAACACTGTGCATGTCTGCTTTGTCTCCTCACAGATATTAGTTTACCCAAATCTGCAACAATATGCTACACAGCAGCTTTGCTCAAAGCCAGGGCGGTATCGGACAAGTGAGTATCTTTTTACTACTGTTAAATTGGCACCAAGTGGTTCACATACCTGGAGTAGTATTTAAAAGTTAGCCTGGGGCTATTTGTGCGACAGAGAGAATGGTATTGAGTGATTTGCATTTTGAAATGGGTTAGGGGTCATTTTATTTAAAAATAGTTGTGTATTGTGAAAATACATTTTTTTCTTAGCCCTTATGCCTGCCGGCACGCACACATTGCACGCACACATTGACACTTTCATACACACCCACACATTCTCACACACACACACACACACACACACACACACACACACACACACACACTGATCTCCCCCCCACACACACCCATCTTTGAGAGTGTCCTTTCTTCCCCATGCAGGTTTTCTCCAGAGGCAGCGTCGAGGCGAGGGTTGAGTACAGCAGAGATGAATGCTGTAGAAGCCATACACAGAGCTGTGGAGTTCAACCCACACGTCCCCAAAGTAAGACACAACAATGGAGCTACGCACCAAACACTGCTAGTAGCATAATTACTACTGTACCTCCACACACTGGACAAAAAATATAAAAGCATCGTGTAAAGTGTTGGTCCTGTGTGTCATGAGCTGAAATAAAAGATCCCAGAAATGTTCCCTTCTCACACGCAGCTTATTTCTCTCAAATTCTGTGCATACATTTGTTTACATCCTTGTTAGTGAGCGTTTCTCCTTTGCCAAGATAATCCATCCACTGGACAGGTGTGGCTTATCAAGAAGCTGATTAAACAGCATGATCATTACACAGGTGCACGTTGGGCTGGGGACAAAAAAAGGCCACTCTAAAATGTGCAGTTTTGTCACAAAATACAATGCCACAGATGTTTTGAGGGAGCGTGCAACTGGCATACTGACTGCAGGAATGTTCAACAGAGCTGTTGCCAGAGAATTTAATGTTAATTTCTCTACCATAAGCCGCCTCAAGTCGTTTTAGAGAATTTGGCAGTACGTCCAGCCGGCCTCACAACCGCAAACCACGTGTAACCATGCCAGCCCAGGACCTCCACATCCAGCTTCTTCACCTGCAGGATCATCTGAGACCAACCACCCGGACAGCTGATGAAACTGAGGAGTATTTCTGTCTGTAAAAAAAGCCCTTTTGTGGGGAAAAACTGATTCTGGTTGGCTGGATCTGACTCCCAAGTTGGTGGGCCTATGCCCTCCCAGGCCCACCCAGTCATGTGAAATCCATAGATTAGGGCCTAATGAATTCATTTCAATACTACTATTACTACTACTGTGCTTCTGATGGTGCTACTTAAATGAGATGCTGATTGATGTTCTCCTGGTTGTAAGATAACTGGTATAACTTTGCATTAAAAAGTATATGTTTATGTTGTTGTACATTTTATATTTTTCTTGCTGACTCTCGCTCTACCTTCCCCCCCTCCTCTCTCGCCTTCTCTCCTCAGTACCTGTTAGAAATGAAAAGTTTAATACTGCCCCCAGAGCACATTCTGAAGCGAGGGGACAGTGAGGCCATAGCCTACGCCTTCTTTCACCTGCAGCACTGGAAGAGGGTGGAGGGGGCCCTTAACCTGCTCCACTGTACCTGGGAGGGCAGTGAGTAACACACACACACACACACACACCATCAGTTTGACCTTATATGCCATAACAGCTTGTTGTGTTACACATTTTGCCTTTACTCTGTAATCTGCACATACACACACAAACGTACACATTTCGAGGGCAGGGATTACAATAAAACATTTAAAGTTTTACCTCATGGTACTCCATTTTGATGCATAACCCCTCCCCACTTGGCTCAACACAAACATTTGTACATGACTGTACCTATTCTGAATGCTGTGTCTTCTTTTCTCCCCAGCTTTTAGAATGATCCCATACCCTCTGGAGAAAGGCCACCTCTTCTACCCATACCCCATCTGCACCGAGACCGCAGACAGAGAGCTGTTACCAAGTAAGAGACGCTCTGGATTCAAGTTTGTGTGTGTGTGTGTATGTATGTATGTATGTATGTATGTATGTATGTATGTACTGAGTGTACAAAACATGAATATTAAGTTGCACCCCTCCCCTTTTGCCCTCAGAACAGCCTCAATTCGTTGGGGCATGGACTCTACAAGGTGTCTAAAGCATTCCACAGGGATGCTGGCCCATGTTGACTCCATTGCTTTCCTCAGTTTTGTCAGGTTGGCTGGATGTCCTTTGGGTGGTGGACCATTCTTGATTCACACAGGAACCTGCTGGGTTTTTCACGCTCAACATGGTTGCAGTTCTTGACACACACAAACCGGTGCGCCTGGCGCTTACTACCATACCATCTTTCCCATTCCCCTTCTGAATGGCACACACATGCAATCTGTCTCAATTGTCTCAACGCTTAAAAATTATTCTTTACCCTGTCTCCTCATCGACACTGATTTGAAGTGGATTTAACAAGTGACATCAATAAGGGATCATAGCTTTCACCTGGTCATTCTATGTCATGGAAAGAGCAGGTGTTCCTAATGTTTTATACACTCAGTGCATGTGTGTGTACAGTGTGTTGCCTGAGTTGTTGTGTGTGAGGTGTACTCTTGGGTTAAAATTCTCTGTCACTGCAACGGATTTCAGTCATATGGATGACGCATGAGGTTTGGGGGGGATTATTATTTTGGGTTAAAGGCCCAGTACAGTCAATTCCTATATATTTTCAAATAACTGCCCTTTTTCTGGCCCGCAAATACATTTAGACAAACAAAACGGTCATAAAAAAGTCTGTGGCCCTCAAGTCAGAGTTTTCCCACTGATCTGAGGTTGACTTAAGTTTAAGTAATGGGATTTCTTTTAGCTTCAACCCCTCTGTACTGTGTGCGTGCGTGCGTGCGTGCGTGCGTGCGTGCATACAGTGTTGACCCTGACTATGTATCTCTCTGTGGAAGCAGTGTGTCATAAGGTGTTGGTGTACATTGTGTGTGTATACAGTACCAGTCAAAAGTTTGGACACACCTGCTCATTCGAGGGTTTATCTTTATTTTTACGATTTTGTAAATTGTATAATAATATTAAAGACATTAAAACTATGAATTAAGACATGGAATCATGTAGTAACCAGAAAAGTGTTAAAACAAATCAAAATATATTATTGATTCTTCAAAGTAGCCACCCTTTGCCTTGATGACAGCTTTGCACACTCTTGGCATTCTCTCAACCAGCTTCAGGAGGTAGTCACCTGGAATGCTTTTCCAACAGTCTTGAAGGAGTTCCCACATAGGCTGAGGACTTGTTGTTGCTTTTCCTTCACTCCGCGGTCCAACTCATCCCATACCATCTCAAGTGGGTTGAGGTCGGGTGATTGTGGAGGCCAGGTCATCTGATGCAGCACTCCATCACTCTCCTTCTTGATCAAATTGCCCTTACACAGCCTGGAGGTGTGTTTTGGGTAATTTTCCAGTTGAAAAACAAATGATAGTGGGACTAAGTGCAAACCAGATGGGATGGCGTATTGCTGCAGAATGCTGTGGTAGCCACGCTGGTTAAGTGTGCCTTGACCATGTGAAGCCGGTTGAGAGAATGCCAAGACTGTGCAAAGTTGTCATGAAGGCAAATGGTGGCTACTTTGAAGAATTTAAAATATGTTTTGTTTCACACTTTTTGGGTTACTACATGATTCCATATGTGTTATTTCATAGTTAGATGTCTTCACCAGTATTCTACAATGTAAAAAATAAAGAAATCCATGAATGAGTATGTGTCTAAACTTTTGACTGGTACTGTACATTGTGTATAAAGTATGTACAGTGTGTTGATGCTCTCTTTGTATCTCTCTCATGTGGAAGCAGTGTTTCATGAGGTGTCGGTGTACCCTAAGAAGGAACTGCCATTCTTCATCTTGTTCACGGCTGGTCTCTGCTCCTTCACCGCCATGCTGGCCCTCCTCACACACCAGTTCCCCGAGCTCATGGGAGTCTTCGCTAAAGCTGTGAGTCTCCTGCACCGCTCTCACACACTATCCAGTTGCCTTTGTAAGTCAAATCCCCAATAAGGTTCTTTACATTCAGATTCTTCGTAAGGTGGCCATTAATTTGGTTGCGTTCATGTCCTGGACAGACTCTAACAATCATAGACCTGCCTTCATCAAGTCTGGATGACGGGAGACTAGCCAAGCTCTATACAAGTTGCAACATCCTCTATCAATGTAAGTTCTTGTAGATCAGTGGTGATGCGGGGAAGGAAATAAGTAAAGGACGCAGCTTCAGACTATGGAATCCACCCTTGTAGAACCTACACAACTCCCTCTCCCATCTGCCAGTGGAGGGCTCTGTCCTCTCCTCTACCTAATGTTCTTCCTCAGTAGGCTTGTACTGTCTGATGCCACTCCCCTGGAATGTGTGTGAGCTCATGTCTCTGCTCCTGGTGTGACACAATCAGCAGCTACTATCTCCTCTGCAGGGGCTTGCTCTGACCCCACACTGGTTGGGTGCTGCCTGCGAAGAGCTGATGGCACACACACACACAAACATTTTAAATACTTTATTTGAATTCACAAATCACATTCCTTGGAAGGATTCAAACATTTCACCTGCAGTCTCGCCTTAGCCATAAAGGTGAGAATGTCCTCACCAATAGCAGCATTCTGGTATATGGAATGAGAGAAAGAATGGTCAGACACGTGTATACACACGCACAAGCTCTCTGACCCACTTCCAATACTTTGAAAGTGCACTCTTCTAAGACAAACTAATCAGCACCTGGTTTACACACTAGGGTTCAAACAGATGTACCTTCTTCCTTACTCGCTTCCTTAAAGTAATTGTCCAGTGTTTCCAGATTGCTATGAAATATGACATTTAATTATTTACAATATGAGTGAAATAGTTTTCCTTCCAAAAATGTATAAGTAAGTATGTTAAAAAGCTGTCGGTGTACCCCAACAACAGACTTGTGTGGGTGGATACAGGTTATAAAAAACCAATGCGATTAGACTGGTGATTGGCCAGCTCATCCTCCTCAGGCTAGCTCATCCATCCGAGGAAATAGCAAGCGTTTTTGAAACTGTCTGTTTTGAGATACAAGTTTAAGGTGGGGTTTTTCCTCCAATTTATCCCTTGGCCACAAATACGATTATATGATGAGTCAACAATATTTGGGTATGAGTTATTAACAGAATATGAACTTTGAAGTGAGATTTTCACCGGGCATGTACTTTAAAGTAATCACTGATCTAATATGATTGAATTGACGAAAACACGACTTGGCTTTCACCTATCAGATCAGTGGCTTCTCCCAAGGAAGGCTGCATCTTCAAAGGGTTGGAACAGGGCCTCTCTCCCTCTTAGCGTGTAAACGAGGTGCTCGTTTCACCTCTCTCTTTCCCTGATGGCCTTTTTATCTGCCATCTGACAAAGCCGAGCCTCCATGACCCGCAATCCCTCTGAGGGAGCCCCTATCCCCCACATTGCATGTTGCCAAAACACATTAGAGAGGAGTGAACAGAGAGAGAAGGGGGTGTGGAACGGGGCGCTGACCGAGAGAGTCAACCATCACTCTCAGGGGTTAGAACACAGCCAGTAGTCTGTCAGTAGTCAACATACCCGGGAGAAAAGTTATGGTTCTGCCCCATAGAGCACAGTACCTCAACTGGCATGCTACAGTGCTTCTATCATGGTCCTCTAGCATTTGAGGTCATCGACAACGCACACTACCTACCTTGAAATGTGTTGAGATGGCTAGATTCTAAACTGGCATGTTATGGAGCTCCTACCATGGGCCTCTAGCTAGCATTTGGGAGGCCGTCTACATACAGTACCTTAAAAAGATCTGGTTCACGTTGGTTCCAGTAGGAATTGGCGTAGTGTGTGAGAGGTCATGTGTTCTAACATCTCCTCTCTCCGCTGTCTGTCTCCAGTTTCTTAGCACCCTGTTTGCTCCTCTTAACTTCATCATGGAGAAAGTGGAGAGCATCCTGCCATCCAGTCTGTGGCACCAGCTCACACGCATCTGACAGTGACCAGCCCCGACCGGACTTGACTGACACACTTTGTGCCAATATCATGGATTAGACGGACAGTGAGGATGGATTGGAAGAGAAAGAAGAAAAGGGAAACATGGCGTTCTGAATTGCTTTCGACTTTATTTGATATGTTTTTCATTTTGTCTTCAAATCTCATGTAAAACCGTTTTTTTGTTGTACAAAAAAAAAAGGTGATCAATTGTCATCATTAAAAAAGTGGAAAAAGACAGGACTTTTTGTGTCTTGTCAAGCATATCAACATTTTAATAAATATTGGATCATAGCTGGAGGTTAGGTGACTAAACTGTGTTTTGTAACTGGCTTGTTGAGGAAAGGGGGTTGTGGCCAGGTCTGCTATCAATTTCCATAAACTATGTAGACATTGGGTTGTTTAGCAACAGACGGGGGTTGGCTTAGATAGTTGACATGTCCCCAATGTTTATTGAAAAGAAATAGATTTGCACAATGAGCACTTGTCTCAAATACGTTGTTGGTTAGCTAGCTCGCTAATTTTAGCCATATTAGCATTGACATGAAATCAGTCAAAACACCTCAAAACAAGACCTGGTATCAATGAATAACATGAAACGAGCCACTTACGATTCCCCACATGACACTTTCTTGTCATTCTTGCTAGCAATCTGGCCTTCCAGAATCACACCGCGCGGACTTCCGCCCCGTGGAAGTGCGCACACAGTTTGTGACATGGTCAGCTAACCCATCTATACTGAACTTTCTTTTAAATTACAGAGTTTGTATTTACATAAAGGTTATTTTGTACTCAAAAAAAGTAAATAAATATAATGGAATGTAAGGGAAGAACAAAATTAGATTGGGTAACTTTGGACTGTAAAAAGGCATTATTGGCGGAGTAGCCTACATGTGGCATAGGAGCTCTGGTCAAAAGTAGTGCACTAAATAGGGAATAGGCTGCCATTTCAGACAGACGTTGTGCAAGCGGTTGGTTGGTGGTATGATGGTTCACTATGGTCACGTCTGGGCCTTGCAGGTATGCACATCCACCTCTAGCTTGCAGTCCCGGCAGTGTACAGCGCAGCACCAGTGGAACTTGCACTCACACTTGGTGTTGCGGCTCATGTGCGATGTGTCGTAGCCCCGGCCACAGCACATCACCTCGCAGCTGTCCACGCCACGAGATGTCCGGTTGCATACCCGCCCGCCCGTCCCCACCGAACCTGAAGAGGGCGAGAGAAATGAAGAGAGAATATACGTGAGTCGGTAATTCCTAAAGCTATTTTACCTTGTGACCCACATATAAGCCTTTTCAAATGTGCTCATAACTCGCCAAATATACTTAATCAAAATCCTAGCAACCTAGCTGCAATCCAGAGTTTAGCCGCAATAGAGTGATAGTTGGCAAACAGCGGTCTAAGCCCCACCACCCTACAGGTATTGACATCATTCCAATAGAACAAAGCATACTCAATCTAAACTGGGTAGACAGCAAGGGATGGGAAGGATAAGAGGATGAAAAGAGGCAGGATGGCGGAGGAGAGATGAGAGATTGATGATAGAAGCCATCAGCTGGGGCTCAGGGTCTTCATCAGGTGTTAATTTTCCAGGCGCCTTCATTCTGTCTATACTGCTGGCGTATACCCTGGCTGGCACACAGTCTCACTGGCGCAAACACACACCCTGTTGGCTGTCATGCACCTCCTATCATCTCAGAATGAGGACGCTGCAAGGGCGTCTGACGGGTTTAATGGACTCACTCCCAGAAATCAGCCCATAATACAATTACACAATGAACTGATCAATAAATTGTAAATATTCATCTTGAGGCCTCTACTCAAACCTCAATGGGATGCATCTCAATAGTCTAAAGTAGCTTCCTTAGCTCCCTCTGCATTATGCTGAAACCCCTGGACAGGGGAAGGTAAATGTCCTGTCTTAAAGGGGCTAGCTAGGAGTCGATTTGGGATTAGGAACAAATCATGTCTGTTCTAGGCAGCCTATTTCTATGCCCCACTCCTTTCTCCCTCTGTCCATTTGACTCCATCTGTTCCTCTGCTGAGGAGGAGGAGCGAGGTAGGTATAGAAAGAGGGAGAGCAGCCAGGTAATGTCTGGGCACGGCGAGACTCCACCCACTCCTGACAACGTGTCCACCCCTCCTTCAGTCCCGGTATGCTGTACTGCTAGGGGTGACGTCACAAACACTCTTCCCCTCTTCTCTCTCTCCCTCTTCTCTCCTGGCGTCTGCTTATTGAATTAAGATGAGGGGGCGCCGAGAGATGAGTTTAGCACCTGAGCCTCCATGCGGCTGAGGGAAATTGATTTCACACTTCGGAGAGGCACAAGGGGGTGCAGTCTCCACTGTGTGTGTGTGTGTGTGTGTGTGTGTGTGTGTGTGTGTGTGTGTGTGTGTGTGTGTGTGTGTGTGTGTGTCGTCGCAGATGACTGGAGCTAATGTCTGTGGAGAGAGGTTCTCACAAGATGGGCTCTGATCAGTGAACTCCCCATGCTCACATGTACACAGCCCATAAAAGGCCTTCGTGCACTGGAACTGTACTGTACAAATCAGTGTTCAAAACAGGACTCTCTTCCAAAACACATGCACTCTTCAAAACAGAACTGTACATCACACAGTCATCAAAACAGCGAAGGTAGCCTACTGTGAGACTGAGTGTATCTCAATAGTCTAAACCAGCTTTGTTTCCTTGTATCCTTTCCTTCACTTGCACTGACATGAAAGACCTGTTCTCCGGATTACCTTCACCTATCCTGTGACTTTAGGTCAGTGTAATGAAGGAGAGGAGACAAAGAGAGGAAGCAACTTCAGAAAGGCCCCCCAGGTCTACATTAGGGGTGGTTGGCTTTGATGGGCAAGCGTGCAGAGGTGTGTGTGTGTGCCTTGCTCCAGAGTGGGTAATTTATAGCAGTGTGCTGCAGGTCGGGTTTCATCCCAAAGAACTGTGTAATGGCCCTTAAACTGGCCGACACCCGATCGCCTCGGATCACCTGCTGCCTGACAGGCACCCAGGTCCTCCGGATCACACACACTTTTCTTACCATCTCACAACCACACACTTTTATCCCCTTCTCTCTCTGTCACACCCACTTTATTTTCTTACCATCTCACACACACACACAACCACACACTTTTCTTCTCTCGCGCACGTACACAAACGCAATCCCTCTCTTTTGCACTTACTCACACACTCTACATCTGGTGTTATCCAGTGCAGCATGAAGAATAACCCTAAAGTACAAGAGACTGAGCGCTTACCCTCTGAAGATATTACCACATACTGAAGATATTATGGACAAGTAGTATGGTGGTCTACTCTACAGACAGACAGTCATGTCAGATGTCAAATAGACAGACAGCACACACACTCTAGTCAGTCTCTTTGCTTGCTTGCCTGTCTGTCCAATGCCAGTGTATATAACTGCTTTGAACATCGAGAGCTGTGGAGTAAATCTGAAAACGCCAGACTCACCAGACTCTTGGTCTCGTATGCAGTAGTCTGGCGAGTCCTCGAAGTAGACCAGGTCGTTCTTGCTGGGCCGTTTAAGATGTCGCTGCGCGGTGGTGAAGCCCGTGCCATACTGGTTCATGGCCACCTGCACCGCCCCGTTGTAGCGCCGCCGCAGATGGTCGCCCGTGCGGCGGAAGTCGGCCAGGGCCAGCCAGCAGGTCCGGACACTGCAGGAGCCGCTCACGCCGTGACACTTACACTCCAGAGACATTAATCGCTTCACTGCCTGGGAGATGAGGAGGGAGAAGATGCAAGTCAGGGAGCTAGGTGTGTGTCAAGTTGGTGGTAGAGTGGTGGTTGGATGTTAGGGTGTGTGTTAAGGACTGGGTAACAGTCGATATACTTCCTCTAGATCAGTGTTTGACTACTTGATTCAGGTGTGAATAGTTCAGGAACAATAAAAAAAATATGTAAAATGTCTGGTGATTCCTCTCAACACTGATCTAGATCCAGTTGGTTCTGGTCCATCCTCCAGTGTGTATGAACTTTGAACCCCACCTTCCTCCCGGCGCGGTTGTTATGAAGGTTCATCAGAGCCCTGGCATCTCTCTCCTTCCGCTCTTTGGCATCTACAAAGGCCTGGCTGAACCTCATGGCGTGCTCCACGTGGTCGCTGCAGCCGCCCCAGTCGAACGCCCCCTTGGCGTCCCGGGACGAGCCCTTCTTGGTGGGGTCGCAGGAGCACGACTGCAGCTCTCCCTGGCTGCAGGCTCGGGTCAGGGTGTGGACCACCCCGGCCGAGGAGATAGCGTACACAAAGGCTGCTTCACGACTGCCTGGAAGAAAGGGAGAAAAGGATACTGAATGAGCATTAGTGGTGTGACAGGAAGGACGGACAAACACAGGTAACATCATACACACAAGAGTTGTGTTTTTTACTGCCTGGGGGAATAGGGGGAGGCTAAGCACACTGGTTGGACACACACATACACTACACACCCGCTTGGGACAGCATGCACACCAAATGGGATAAATTACATGGGCACACATATTAGGCATACCCGCGGGCCAAGGCTCAAATGCACACATTTGCACATTGTACACACTTAGAAGTTACACCAATACGCAGATATAAATTGTATAACATCTAGGAATCCCATAAAGATGCATAGAAAATCGACAGAAATCGTGCATTACGTAAAAGTTATTTCCGTAATCTCAATTGGGAGTGTCACAGTTCAAATAGGATCTTCATTGGAGCTTCAACACAAAACAGAGATATCTGGTTATTGCTGCTGTTGGTGTACCTGCATGACTGCTTTCTTTCAAGTCTTTTATTTCATGCATGGCAGTGCTTTGCTTCATCTAACTCTGAGATGGATAAATGGGTAACATTTACCAGCGATGGTCTGATAAAGGACCCGTATGACCCGACTGCTCTTGTGACTGATGAGAGATCTGTGGGATCAAAGGCTATAGATGACAACAAGGGTGTGTGTGCATGCCTGTGTGAGTTGGTGTCCAGTCAGGAAACATCCAACTTCTGCTCTTCTGTGGGTGTCTTTAACACGGTTAATAGGGAGAATAAAACAACCAAAACGGTGAGAACATAAAACCAAAAAGAAACCCCAGTAATTGTTTTAAATTAGGTCCTGACATTGACAAAAAGTAGCTCTCACGGTACCACAGCGATAATGCTGCCAATCAGAGCAGCTTCCTAATGTCGTGTGACAAACCCAGAGCCGTGCCTGGGAAGTATGAATACCACAGGCCCAATTAAATAACCAGATTAAACTGAACTCTCAGGGCCTGTTTCCCAGACACATATTAAACCTAGTCCTGGACTAAAAAATACTTTCAATGATGAATCTCCATTGAACATGCTTCTTGGTCCAGGACTAGTCTTAATCTATATCCGGGAAACTGTTCCCGCCTCAGATTAATTTAGGGCGAATATAGGAGCAGGACTCGAACATGATGCCCAAAATAATTACCAATTCAAGTTCTATGATCGCCCCCAAGGTTTAGAGTAAATCCTGAGCTGTATACCAATTAAAAAGAGATTCCAAAATTGAGCGAAGTAATTAGTAGGACTGATTAGGCCATAGTTGGTCAGGTGACACTCTTATTCTTGACTTCCCACATTCGTCAGGCGTGGCAGTTTTATAAACACGCCGCGCATTGGATCAGAAACCGATCAGAGCAGCAGCAAGCGCGCGCGTCAATTTGATAAATGTATGACAGTAAAGTGAGACAATGCATGGAATGCAATGCAAGCACGGGGGAAAACATCTGTTAAGGAAGAACATGCATTTCACACGAATTCTTTCACTTTGATAAACGCTAGAAGAACTTTATAGGTTCACCACTGTGAATAATTGGTTGGAGAAAAAGCGCATACCATTTTGCCATTGATCTAGGAGCCTATAGTCTGTAGCAGATGTGAATGATAAGATCACCATTTACAAGCCTATTGTGCAGACGTGCGTGTCTTGTAAATGAGGACAACGATGAGTAGCCTATATCACTTTCCCAGGACACAATAGAAACAGCCCAGCATATCAGCTATTTCAGGGGTTTTCACAATTTTCTTGCAAAGGGACAAACGCCTAGGCAAACCGGCGACCCAGGGACACCCATCATATGCCATGTCAAAAAGTAATGTCCTGTCTTATCAGGTGAATGATAACGGCAAGTAGAAGTCATTTATTGTAAAATGAATAGATTTTGTGCACAGTTCATACCTGTATTTCAGTCAGAAAATATAAACCTACGTCTGCGCTGGATACATTTAATAGCTTAAATTCATATTATTAAAGTGGGGCTTACACATTAGGTTTTTTCTCAATACTTACTACGCAGCAGTAGGCGTCCGAACACATTGTGGTCTCGCTCTATGGTATTGCAGTTCCAGCGGTGGTTCTGAAACTGATGTTGGCACTCCCCGATCCAGTCTTTAATCCCGGCTCCGATCGCCTGCATAATGTTGGGATGCTGGCGGCACAGCTGCCGCTGTTTGTTGACTAACCCTGGGATGTTGTCGCACATCACTTGCGACCCAAGGGTTCCCATGTACCTGCATACAGTGGTGGAAAAAGTACCCAACTGTCATACTTGAGTAAAAGTAAAGATACCTTAATAGAAAATGACTCAAGTAAAAAGTCACCCAGTACAATTCTACTTGAATAAAAGTCTATGTATTTGGATTAAAATATACTTAAGTATCAAAAGTAAAAGTATAAATCATTTCAAAATCCTTATATTAAGCAAACCAGGCACCCTTTTTTATATATTTTTTTATTTACAGAAAGCCAGGGGCACACTCCAACACTCAGACATAATTTAGAAACAAAGCATTTGTGTTTAGCGAGTCCGCCAGATCATAGGCAGTATGGATGACCAGGGATGTTCGGTTGATAAGTACGTGAATTTGACTATTTTCCTGTCCTGCTAAGCATTCAAAATGTAACAAGTACTTTTGGGTGTCAAGGAAAATGGAGTAAAAAGTACAATATTTTCTTAAGGAATGTAGTAAAGTAAAAAAATATATAAATAGTAAAGTACAGATACCCAAAGAAACTACTTAAGTAGTACTTTAAAGTGTTTTTACTTAAGTACTTTACACCACTGACTACATAGAAAGTTGAGGTTTTGGCTTGGACCATGCAAATGTAATCTGTTTTAATGTCCTTGTGGCAATGATGGGTTATTTTTTTAAAGAATGGAAAAACTAGGCTTCTATAACACTCAAATAAAGAAATAAAAAATGATCTCCCCTATAAAATGTGTCCAAATTAAAGAAATGCATGTCTAACGTTATTGGGGGATACATTATATTATTTTACACACAAACATATGATCAATTTTGGCAATGATTCAACTAGTTTAATTAAAACAATAATTTAAAGACAGATCATAGCCTACAGTATACGTGTCCTTGCCTATTAGCCTACTATAAAGTACAGACTTCATTGTGTAGGCTATAATTATTTTTCATATAGCCTATAAATCACTGCATAATATTTAATATATGTTCAATTAACTTTACACTCGCATTAATGGTTGGTGCCATGTTCCATTTTGTTTGTCTACTCACCATAAAGATCCGTCGACCCTTGACGTTAGCCAGCAGATTACTACAGATAAATAAAAACATTTTCCACTTGGCAATAAGTTCATATTACTAAAGTTTTGTCGGTGTGCACATTCAGGCACTTGTACTGAGCATTTCCATGAGTAGAAAACAACACGAGCGCGCGTCAGACAGGAGTCTTGACAGCTTCTCGATTGCACAAATCAAAGTTCTGCTTTGTCTTGCATTAAAAAAATAAATCGATAAATCAGAAGAGGTTTACCGCCCGGATGGATCTTTGTACATATAAACCATAACGCTTATATGACAAAGACAATGGTAAAGAAGCTCATTAGATATTGGAAGCGCATAAGATATTGAGTCGATCAAAAGTTAACAGATATTTGCAGTGTAAAGATAGGCAGATGATCGTTTGCTATCAGGTTTAAATTGCTTACACAATGGGTGGGCGCAGTCCTGTCTCAGGAATGAGGTGAAGAAATTAGATGTCTGAAAGTATCTGTTCAGGCTAGCTTGATACCAGACACAAATTTGGCCGATTTCCAAGCGGCAAGGTGTAGAATGTGGTACGACGTAATGTGTTAAACCCTGAGCGTTTCAACAAAAACAATCACATTGACGTGTTTGGAAGGAACTGGTGCGCTGCAAACGTGCATAGTTATGCTTATGCCTATAATACACAGTTGCCAAAAATTCCAGAAACGCACATCCATGACGCCATATTATGCACACAGATTAAGAATTAGACGAGATGCGGCCATGATGACTAATATTATTTGAAGAAGCTAAATGCAGATTTCTCAAAGGCCGCCCAAAAGTTTGGGTGTATTTACAATTAGATTATCAAATTCTTTTAAACTCGTTTCTCGATCTGCACGATTGTCACATTGTATTTCCTTTATATTTGATCTCCGCTTCATGCAAGCGATTTAATGTTCCCAATCCCGTCTCTTCTTTGTAATTGGGAGATCTGGTGCTCGGTCGCCTGTTGGGATGAGGTTAATGCTGAAATTGGATTCTCTCAAGACGCAGGACAATTCATAAAAATCAACATGCCACCAGTAGAGAAACGTTATAATGCTTAGTATAAACTCTATTTGGAGAGACAAAAGATGAACATAGTATTCTTTAATTACACGTATCAACCCTTGAAATAACAACAAAACAACTGTTAGAAATTGTAAACAAATTTTTAATTGAAAATGTATATTAAATGTATCTTCAAGAAGAAATACGATATTTCCATAAAACAAACAATATTTACATCAGAACAAAATCAAATAGTTTTAGTCATATAGTCAACTAAAATATTTTAATCTTGAACAATATGTGGGAAGTTTATTTCACTGACAGTGTTCTAACATGTGCAGCAATATAATGCAGTAAAATGCTGGATAAAGAAAGGGTTTTTATTTTCAAAAGCCCACAAAGGATTAAGAACAAAATAAAAAAAACTATTAAGATCCAAGTATACAAATAATAAGGAACCTCAATCAAAAACACTACAACTTTTCTTGAAAGGTCTGCATTTGAGATATTCTCATTTGGCATAATTCCTCAAACAGAAATGTCAATTAGATAAAAACAATTAAGCAAATTGATTGGTAACCTTTGACCTATGACATAATTTACCAAAATGAATAGTGATTGGATATTACGGGCAGGGGTGATGTCTATTGGTAAACCTTGATGCTCTTTGCTCTGGACAAGGCAAACAGCAGGCCTGCTCCGAGCATGCTCAGTGCGAGCATCTTCAGAACCCCCCTTCCTCCAGTCGCCGTGGGAACCAGGTCGAGGAAGCGGGCAGGAATCTCCGGCCGGGTCCATTTTAGGAGGAGGAGGAGCATCACAAGGGAATAGGTGAGAAAGAGCAGGGTGGACACAAACTAGAGACACACACGTCTCTCTCTCTCACATACACACACCAGAGGATGTGAGCGGAGTGCATTGAGCTTGAGTCGAGTTCAGCTTGAGTAATTTATCTGGAGCGTGGGCTTTCTCTACCGCTCCAATTTCGCTCCGGTATCGTTCAGCCACAAGCTCTAGCCATGCTCAGCCCAGCAGTGTTCTTTAAATTAGGCCTATACTTTTGTATACCCCACCACTAATACGCAGGGATGTTGATATGAGTCGACCAAGAAATAGGTCACACAGCCTGTGTAATGGATGGCAAGACAACCAATGAGCCCATGCAGCAGCACCGGGGATGTTTTGGTTTCTATATAGGCTACTGTTGAACAAGAGTAGTCTTACGTTTGTAACAGTGCTTAAGTTGTCTATCAACTGTAAAATGTGAGTGCAACAGAGGCCGTTACAACTGAAGTATCTGATCATCAATAGAGTAGAGAAAAAGCAATTTGTTTTTTTAACACAGTGCCCACGTAGTGCTCACACAGTGCTCACCTATGTAGGTCCTTGTTAATAGCCTACAACATGTTGAAATGTTGAAGCTTCTTATGATAGTCTACTTCAAAACCAAATTGTACATAGTCACAAAAGTAGATGATGTGTTTGTTAAATGATCTTTAAAAAAAAATATGAATAGAGCTAATTTGGAGCAGCAGTTTCTTTTCCTGTGAGTGCTAAGCAATTTGTATCGGAGCAGGGGAAAGGGCATTGAGTGCCAGAGCGGTGCACAGACCACTCCGTGACCGATGAGTGGGATTTCCAACAGCTCACCTCCGCTCACATACTCTGACACACACACCACTTCAAGTGGACATAATTACCTAATGCCGACTCTGACTCTGACCTAATCCTGACCGGACCAGATCCTTTTAAGGTCGCAACCCAAATTGCACCCTATTCCCTACATAGTGCACTACTTGGCCTTTGCTTTGAGTGCACTACATCTGTGAGTCTTTCTAAATCAAATCTAAACTTATATAGCCCTTCTTAGATCAGCTGATATCTCAAAGTGCTGTACAGAAACCCAGCCTAAAATCCCAAACAGCAAGCAATGCAGATGTAGAAGCACGGTGGCTAGGAAAAACTCCCTAGAAAGGCCAAAACCTAGGAAGAAACCTAGAGAGGAACCAGGCTATGAGGGGTGGCCAGTCCTCTCTGGCTGTGCCGGGTGGTGATTATAACAGAACATGGCCAAGATGTTCAAATGTTCATAAATGACCAGCATGGTCAAATAATAATAATCACAGTAGTTGTCGAGGGTGCAACAGGTCAGCACCTCAGGAGTAAATGTCAGTTGGCTTTTCATAGCCGATCATTGAGAGTATCTCTACCGCTCCTGCTGTCTCTAGATAGTTGAAAACAGCAGGTCTGCGACAGGTAGCACGTCCGGTGAACAGGTTCCATAGCCGCAGACTGAACAGTTGAAACTGGAGCAGTAGCACGGCGGTGGACTGGGGACAGCAAGGAGTCATCATGCCAAGTAGCCCTGAGGCATGGTCCTAGGACTCAGGTCCTCCGAGAAAGCGAAAGAGAGAATTAGAGAGAGCATACTTAAATTCACAAGACTAAGAGCTTTCCACACCTGGATTGTGCAAGATTTGCCCATTTATTATTTTCAGAATTATTCAAGCTCTGTCAAGGTGTTGGTGATCATGGTTAGACAACTATTTTCAAGTCTTTCCATAGATTAGATTTAATTCAAAACTGTAACTTGGCCACTCAGGAACATTCACTGTCTTATTCACTGTCTTATTCACTGTCTTATTGGTAAGCAACTCCTGTGTAGATTTGGCCTTGTGTTTTAGGTTATTGTCCTGCTAAAAGGTGAATTCATCTCCCAGTCTCTGGTGGAAAGCAGACTGAGCCAGGTTTTCCTCTAGGATTTTGCCTATGCTTAGCTCCAATCTTTTGCTTTTTTTTATCCTGAAAAACTCCCCAGTCCTTAACAATTACAAGCATACCCATAACATGATGCAACAACCACTACAGTATGCTTGAAAATGTGAAGAGTTGTACTCAGTAATGGGTTGTATTAGATTTGCCCCAAACAAACATTTGTATTCAGGACAAAAAAATGAATTGCTTTGCCACATTTTTTTGCAGTATTACTTTAGTGCTTTGTTGCAAACAGGATGCATGTTTTGGAATATTAAATTCTGTACAGGCTTCCTTCTTTTCACTGTCAATTAGGTTAGTATTGTGTAGTAAATATAATGTTGTTGATCCATCCTCAGTTTTCTCCTATCACAGTCATTAAACTCTTTAACTATTTTAGAAATTCCTGAGTGGTTTCCTTCCTCTCCGGCAACTGAGTTAGGAAGGATGCCTGTACCTTTGTAGTGACTGAGTGATACACCATCCACAGTGTAATTAATAACTTCAACATGCTCAAAGGGATATTCAATGTATGCTTTTTTTACCCATGTACCAATAGGTGCCCTTCTTTGCGAGGCATTGGAAAACCTCCCTGGTCTTTGTGGTTGAATCTGTGTTTGAAATTCACTGCTTGACTGAGGAACCTTACAGATAATTGTATGTGTGGGGTACAGAGATGAGGTAGTCATTCAAAAATTATGTTACACACTATTATTGCACACAGAGTGAGTCCATGCAACTTATTATGTGACAACAAAGGGGTTGAATACCTATTGACTCAAGACATTTCAGCTTTTAATTTTGAATTAATTAGCAAAACAATTTCAATTTGACATTATGGGGTGTATAGTGTGTAGGCCAGTGACACAAAACTCTTAATTTAATCCATTTTAAATTCAGGCTGTAACACAGCAAAATGTGGAAAAGTCAAGGGGTGGGAACACTTTCTGAAGGCACTGTATAGGGAATAGGGTGCCATTTAGGACGCAACCCTTAGTTTTCTGCCAGTTCACAGGCCTAAGACATGTCAGCCTGAGTGGGTGGGCATTGGCTCAATGACTGCTGGGTGATTGGCTGAATAAAGTGGAAAGAAAGCTAGTTACTACCTGTGGAGATGGCATGTCTGATTGTATCATGTATCAGGGATCACAGCTCAAGAGCTAACAGGCCTGCCCGCTCACTGCTCAGCCACCCGAGTCACCCAGGCCCAAAGAATGCCCCATCTCACTCACTCTCTCATGGCCAACCACAGCCTACATATATTGTAACACTGTAGTAGCCCTACTTGTTGAATGTATAATATTCATATAATCATAGAAGCTACTGCTTTGAAGGAAAATGTACTTACTACGACTGTGATATGTGGTTGTCTCACCTTGCTATCTTAAAATGAATGCACAAATTGTAAGTCGCTCTGGGTAAGAGTGCCGGCTAAATTACTAAAGTAAAAAAAAATGTGAATACATATGTGGCATGTATAGTAGTTGGAGGGTGTAGCCTATGTAATTGTGCTTTCTATAAATGCCTTCGAAATGGACTCTAAGAGCATTCATAGTGTTGTATTGTAGTAATATAGCACTGTTCCCATAGGCGCCTGAGCAATGGAGCAAACGGGACAGCTGCACGCCCACTTACAAAATAGGGGTGCAAATGTATGTTTTTGCACCCCCACTTTTCCCCAGAAAAGTATTACGATCCATTGGGTCATTTGTCATTTTCAATGATTAGTAATGTTTTAAGATACATCCATTTTAAATACAGTGCATTCGGAAAATATTCAGACTAGAGGTCGACCGATTATGATTTTTCAACGCTGATACCGATACCGATTATTGGAGGACCAAAAAAAGCCGATACCGATTAATCGGACGATTGTTTTATTTATTTATTTGTAATAGTGACAATTACAACAATAATGAATGAACACTTATTTTAACTTAATATAATACATCAATAAAATCAATTTAGCCTCAAATAAATTATGAAACATCTTCAATTTGGTTTAAATAATGCAAAAACAAAGTGTTGGAGAAGTAAAAGTGCAATATGTGCCATGTAAAAAAGTTAACGTTTAAGTTCCTTGCTCAGAACATGAGAACATATGAAAGCTGGTGGTTCCTTTTAACATGAGTCTTCAATATTCCCAGGTAAGAAGTTTTAGGTTGTAGTTATTATAGGAATTATAGGACTATTTCTCTCTCTACGATTTGTATTTCATATACCTTTGACTATTGGATGTTATTATAGGCACTTTAGTATTGCCAGTGTAACAGTATAGCTTCCATCCCTCTCCTCACCGCTACCTGGGCTCGAACCAGGAACACATCGACAACAGCCACCCTCGAAGCAGCATTACCCATGCAGAGCAAGGAGAACAACTACTCTAAGTTTAAGAGCGAGTGATGTTTGAAACGCTATTAGCGCGCACCCCGCTAACTAGCTAGCCATTTCACATCGGTTACACCAGCCTAATCTCGGGAGTTGATAGGCTTGAATTCACAATCAGCAGAGCTGCTGGCAAAACGCACAAAAGTGCTGTTTGAATGAATGCTTACAAGCATGCTGGTACCCACCATCGCTCAGTCAGACTGCTCTATCAAATCATAGACTTAATTATAACATAACACACAGAAATGCGAGCCTTAGGTCATTAATATGGTCGAATCCGGAAACTATCATCTCGAAAATAAAACATTTATTCTTTCAGTGAAATACGGAACCGTTCCGTATTTTTTCTAACGGGTGGCATCCATAAGTCTAAATATTCCTGTTACATTGCACAACCTTCAATGTTATGTCATAATTACGTAAAATTCTGGCAAATTAGTTCGCAATGAGCCAGGCGGCCCAAACTGTTGCATATACCCTAACTCTGCGTGCAATGAACGCAAGAGAAGTGACACAACTTCACCTGGTTAATATTGCCTGCTAACCTGGATTTCTTTTAGCTAAATATGCAAGTTTAAAAATATATACTTCTGTGTATTGATTTTAAGAAAGGCATTGATGTTTATGGTTAGGTACACGTTGGAGCAACGACAGTCCTTTTTCGCGAATGCGCACTGCATTGATTATATGCAACGCAGGACACGCTTGATAAACTAGTAATATCATCAACCATGTGTAGTTTTAACTAGTGATTTATGATTGATTGATTGTTTTTTATAAGATAAGTTTAATGCTAGCTAGCAACTTAACATGGCTTCTTACTGCATTCGCGTAACAGGCGGGCTCCTCGTGAGGCAGGTGGTTAGAGGGTTGGACTAGTTAACCGTAAGGTTGCAAGATTGAATCCCTGAGTTGACAAGGTAAACATCTGTGGTTCTGCCCCTGAACAAGGCAGTTAACCCACTGTTCCTAGGCCGTCATTGAAAATAAAAATGTGTTCTTAACTGACTTGCCTAGTTAAATAAAGGTGTAAAAAAAAAAATAATAATAATAATTCGGGGGGAAAAAAATCGGCATCCAAAATTACCGATTTCCGATTGTTATGGAAACTTGAAATCGGCCCTAATTACTCTGCCATTCCGATTAATCGGTCGACCTCTAATTCAGACCCCTTGACTTTTACAGACTTTTTCTGAAATTGGTGAAATCGTTTTTTCCCCTCATCAATCTACACACAATACCCCGTAATGACAAAGCAAAAAACCTGCAGCAGGTTTTCATTAAGGATCTCTCTGTACTTTGCTCCGTTCATTTTCCCCTCGATCCTGACTAGTCTCCCGGTCCCTGCCGCTAAAAAAAACAATCCCACAGCATGATGCTACCACTACCTTGCTTTCCCATAGCGATGGTGCCAGGCTTCCTCCAGATGTGATGCTTGGCATTCAGGCCAAAGAGTTCGATCTTGGTTTCATCAGACCAGAGAATCTTGTTTTTCATGGTCTGAGAGTCTTTAGGTGCCTTTTGGTAAACTCCAAGTTGGCTGTCATGTGCCTTTTACTGAGGAATGGCCTCCGTTTGGCCACTCTACCATAAAGGCCTGATTGGTGGAATGCTGCAGAGATGGTTGTCCTTCTGGAAGGTTCTCCCATCTCCACAGAGGAATTCTGGAGCTCTGTCAGATTGACCAGGTCAGGTCACCTCCCTGACCAAGACCCTTCTCCCCCAATTGCTCAGTTTGGCCGGGAGGCCAGCTCTAGGAAGAGTCTTGGTGGTTCCAAACTTCTTCCATTCAATAATGATGGAGGCCACTGTGTTCTGAGACCTTCAATGCTGCAGACATTTTTTGGTACCCTTCCCCAAATCTGTGCCTAGACACAATCCTGTTTCAGAGATCTACGGACAATTCCTTCGACCTCATGGCTTGGTTTTTGCTCTGACATGCGCTGTCAACTGTGGTACCAGATATAGACAGGTGTGTGCCTTTCCACATCATGTCCAATCAATTTATTTCACCACAGGTGGACTCCAATCACGTTGTAGAAAAATCTCTAGGATGATCAATGGAAACAGGATGCACCTGAGCTCAATTTCGAGTCTCATAGCAAAGGGTCTGAATACTAATGTGTATAAGGTATCTGTTTTTTATTTTTAATACATTTGCAAAACATTCTAAACCTGTTTTCGCTTTATCATTATGGGGTATTGTTTTTAGATAGATTTTTTTAAATTGAGCCTTTAGGCAAGTCAGTTAAGAACAAATTCTTATTTCCAATGACGGCCTACCGGGGAACAGTGGGTTAACTGCCTTGTTCAGGGGCAGAACGACAGATTTTTAAAAACTTTTAGAATAAGGCTGTAACGTAATAAAATGTGGAAAAAGGGAAGCGGTCTGAATACTATCCGAATACACTGTAGATTTATGGAACAGATCTATGATTTTACCAACCCATGGAAGGATTGTGCTTCTCCCCATCTCCAATCTATCTGGCCAGGCACTCTGTATGTATGTTTAGGGTGGTGGGTGTCAAGACGAGCCCCAACAGATAAGATAAACTGGTGTGAGGGCCTGCCCCCCTGGGCCCTGAACCAGTCTCTCCAAATGGCCTCCGTTGGTTGTCAGATTCCTGTCTGACACCGCCAGCGTCCGGGCCTAACCCCCCCAACCCCCCTTCTTCCCCACCCTAACCTTCCCATCTCCACATTGACAGGACACTGTCACACTGTGTCTGAGTTATGGGCTGTGAGGACTCACCCTGTCAGAACCCTTACACACAGGACCCTACACATAGAGAGGGTGCGAAATGGGAGTTGACCCGAGTTTGTGAGAAGTTTGGAATTGGACCAGATGGGAAGAGAGGGCAGTGAAAAGGTGTGCAGGGCCGGATAGAGGAAACTGACACAGGACTCTCATTCATTCTTTCAGAGTGGCCCAGTAAGGAGAGCAGAAATATTGTAGCGGGGCTGAGGTGACACACACACACAGCAGTCAGAGAAAAGGTATGGGACATACCTTGTGAAGCAGGTTCCTGAGACAGGTGACTTCTTTTTGCAGGTCTCCAGTCTGGGCCTCCAGCTCATTACAGATGGCCTGGGCTTCCTTCTTAGGATCCAGGGACAACACCTGCTGGGGAGTGGAAAGAGGGAGAGAGTTAGTGGAGCTGGAGAGAGTCCAGTCCAAAGAACAACCACAAGCCCCTACACTCTATCTTGGCACTTGTTTTGATCTGAAAGGAATTAGACAGGTGTATGCAGTATGGCTAGATTTTAATAGTGAGCTTTCAGTTAGACACTATAGCACTTATTGATCAGTCTAAGGACTGGTGCACACAAACACGCGTACCTCAGAGGCTCGACGGCGGAAGCGGCTGATGACGTCCTGCACGGTCTCTGTCAGGTAGTAGGCTGCCGCAAGCTAATCAGGAAGTCATACAGCTCCTCACTCCTACAGGGAAGGACACAGATACCACTATTAGACAGCTTCTCACTTCTGGTAGATGACAATGAGCCGAAACCTCAAACAGGACACGGTTGTGGTACACTTCCAGCTAACTGAGTGTTGATGAGTCTCTTCGCACTTCGACACCAAGTGTGTTTAAGTGTGACGGTCTGACCCTAATTGTGTGAGTGAGCAGCACAACCCGTGTCCCTCCCAAACTCAGTCCCGGGGCAGCTCTGCGGAGCACGTTTTTGGTCTTGCCCAAAAGAACTACTCAGCTGATTTCAAATGATCAAAGCTTGATGATGAATTGGTTATTTGAATCAACATGCGTAGTGCAAAAACCGAAACGTGCACACGGGGGGGCCAGAACCGAGTTTGGGAAACCCTGCCCTATACAATACATTACAGTACAGTACACCTAAACCAGGAGGGAGGGAAAGAGAGGCTGCCTGCAACAGACAGACATCTCCCCCTATCTTCCCCTCTGCTCTCCTATCCCTGTACTAAGTGTTGCAAAGAGAGCCTATCAGTCTTTGGTGTGATAGATAAACTAACAGAGCTACAGTCCCAGGTCCCGGGGAGGAGATAGTAACTCCAATCTGACTGACACTGTTTACACGGCAAGCTGACAGAGTGTGAGCATCACAAAACGGCTGCTCCGCATGCAGGGAAAGGTACGGTTCAAATAAAATAACCCATCAACGAACACCGGACAGCGTCGCGAATGCAACAACAACAAAAATGGAGCCTTGATGAACGTGATGTACAAATCCTTTGGGTGTGACGTTTCTTTTTTTTTCTCTCCTCAATTTTTGTTGTTGTATATATTATACGGTAGTTTTTGAGTTATGAGGGGAAATACTGGACATTGGCCACGCACAGGGTCTTATGTATTTTTATTTGTCTGTTGTGTAGAGGTCAGTTGGTTTGACTATCTGTGTCAGTTGTCCCCCGGTAGGAAAATCTCTGTCCACCCATCGGTCTGTCAGTCCATTTTGTCATAGACGGCTTTCCACCTGCAGTACAACATACACTACATGGCCAAAATAATGTGGACACCCTTTCAAATTAGTGGATTTGGCTATTTCAGCCACAGCCATTGCTGACAGGTGTATACAATTGAGCACACAGCCATGCAATCTCCATAGGACAACATTGGCAGTAGAATGGCCCGTACTGAAGAGCTCAGTGACTTTCAACGTGGCACCGTCATAGGATGCCACCTTTCTAACAAATCAGTTTGTCGAATTTCTGCCCTGCTAGAGCTGCCCCGGTCAACTGTAAGTGCTGTTATTGTGAAGTGGAAACGTCTAGGATCAATAACGGCTCAGCTGCGAAGTGGTAGGCCACACAAGCTCACAGAAGGGGACCGCTGAAGCACGTAGCGCGTAAAAAATCATCTGTCCACCATTTCAACACTCACTACAGAGTTCCAAACTGCCTCTGGAAGCAACGTCAGCACAATCACTTTTTGTTGGGAGCTTCATGAAATGGATTTCCATGAATGAGCAGCCGCACCCAAGCCTAAGATCACCATGCACAATGCCAAGAGTGGTGTAAAGCTCGCCGCCATTGGACTCTGGAGCAGTGGAAACACGTTCTCTGGAGTGATGAATCACGCTTCACCATCTGGCAGTCTGACGGACAAATCTGGGATTGGCGGATGCCAGGAGAATGCAACCTGCCCAAATGCATAGTGCCAACTGTAAAGTTTGGTGGAGGAAGAATAATGGTCTGGGGCTGTTTTTCATGTTTCGGGCCCCTTAGTTCCAGCGACGGGAAATCTTAACTCTACAGCATTTAATGACATTCTTAACTATTCTGTGCTTCCAACTTTGTGGCAACAGTTTGGGGAAGGTCCCTTTCCTATTTCACCATGACAATGCCCCTGCGCACAAAGCGAGGTCCATACAGAAATGGTGTGTCGAGATCGGTGTGCAAGAACTTGACTGGCCTGCACAGAGCCCTGACCTCAACCCCATCGAGCACCTTTAGGATGATTTGGAACGCCAACTGCGAGCCAGGCCTAACACCCCAACATCAGAGCCCAACCTCACTAATGCGCTGAATGGAAGCAAGTCCCCGCAGCTATGTTCCAACATCTAGTGGAAAGCCCTTCCAGAAGAGTGGAGGATGTTATAGCAGCAAAGGAGGGACCAACTCCATGTTAATGCCCATGATTTTGGAATGAGATGTTCGACGAGCAGGTTTCCACATACTTTTGGCCATGTACCAGCCCAACTAGAACATGAAATAGGCCACTTCAATATAACCCGGGTGAACTCTGTGAACAAGTGTAGCCACTACCTCCTGGGATGAGCATACAGCATAAGAGATGTGGCTATCTAGTGGTTTCATGTTTACAGTGTGGCCATCATCAGAGGATTTACCCCAGGGGATGTACAGTCTCTGTAAAAGTAGCCCTGTATGCCTGACACTAGAGTAGAGTAGAGGGGAGAACATGGCCATAAGGCCTCATGACGGGAGGGGCTGCAGGCAGACATGGTAGCTTGGCCTGAGAGCTGGCCTGTCATCAGTCACAGAGAGAGTGGAAAGAGAGAGAGGGGGGGGGGGGGATTTCATTCCATCTCCTCTCACCTTACAAATCATTATGGCCCGCTTAAACCATTAGGACTCTGCTCTCAGAAACTTGAAGAGGCAGTGGGAGAATAACAGTGGGATGGATCCTCTGTCTGACGGATGACTTCTAGTGCTGGAGGATGGACTGTGTACAGTATGTGGGGATGATGCTGAGACATCGCCGGTGGGCAGGGGGTCCTGAATGTAATGTCTGAATCCTGGAGAGAGGATGTCCATAGCAGGGTTTCCCAACCCTGTCTTCCCCCCCCCCCCCATAATTTGCTTTGTATGTTTCTATGTTTTGTTTGGTCAGGGTGTGATGTGAGTGGGCATTCTATGTTGTATGTCTAGTTTGTCTATTTCTATGTGCTTGGCCTGATATGGTTCTCAATCAGAGGCAGGTGTCAGTCGTTGTCTCTGATTGGGAGCCATATTTAGGTAGCCTGTTTTGTCGTTATTGGTGATTGTTCCTGTTTCCTGTGTCTGTGTTTTTCACCATACGGGACTGTTTCTTTTTCGTTTTGTTCCATTCACGTTATTGTTTTTGTTCATTGTTCAAGTATTCCTATTAAAATGGATACTTACCACGCTGCGAATTGGTCCTCTTCTCATTCCAACGACGAGCGTTACAGAACCACCCACCACAACCGGACCAAGCAGTGTGGTACCCAGGAGCAGCGGGTTCAATACTTTTGGACTTGGGAGGAGATCTTGGATGGCAAGGGACCCTGGGTACAGCCGGGAGAATATCGCCGCCCTAAGGCAGAGCTGGAGGCAGCGAAAGCCGAGAGGCGGTGGAATGAGGAGGCAGCACGAAAGCGCGGCTGGAAGCCCAAGAGGCAGCCCCAAAAATGTCTTGGGAGGGGGCACACGGGGCACTTTCCGTGCTTACCGTGGCGAGAGTCGTATCGGGCAGGCACCGTGTTATGCGGAGGAGCGCAGGGTGTCTCCAGTACGTGTGCTTAGCCCGGTGCGCTACATTGCCGCGCCTCGTATCGGCCGGGCTAGAGTGGGCATCGAGCCAAGTGCGATGAAGCATGCTCAGCGCATCTGGTCTCCAGTTCGTCTCCTCGGTCCGTGTTATATGACACCAGCCCCACGCACTGGGTCTCCCGTGTGTCTGCACAGCCCAGTACGTCCTGTGCCTGCGCCCCACAAGTGCCGGGCTAAAATCAACATCCAGCCAGGACGGGTTGTTCAGGTCCTTAGTTCGAGACCTCCAGTGTGCCTCCACAGACCGGTCTATCCTGTGCCTCGACCTAGGACCAGGCCTCCAGTAGATCTCTCCAGCCTGGTGAGTACTGTGCCTGTTCTAAAAACCAGGTCTCCTGTGTGTTCTTCCAGTTCGGATACTCCAGAGCCGTCCGTCTGTATTGAGCCGCCCTCCTGTCCAGCGCCGCCTGAGCCGCCCTCCTGTCCAGCGCCGCCTGAGCCACTGTCCTGAGCCACCTGAGCCGCCCTCATGTCCTGAGCCGCCTGAGCCGCCCGTCTGGCCTGAGCCGCCTGAGCCGCCCGTCTGGCCTGAGCCGCCTGAGCCGCCCGTCTGTCATGAGCCGCCTGAGCCGCCCTTCAGTCCGGAGGCGCCTGTGCCGCCCCTCAGTCCGGAGGCGCCTGAGCCGCTCGCCAGTCCGGAGGCGCCTGAGCCGCTCGCCAGTCCGGATCTGCCCCTCAGTCCGGAGCTACCCCTCAGTCCAGAGGCGCTCCTCAGTCCAGTGGGGCCCTTATTAGGGTCCCCATTCCAAGGTCGGCGGCGAGTATCGCCGCTCCAAAGAGGCCAGTGAAGCGGGCTAAGACTATGGTGGAGTGGGGTCCACGTCCCGCACCAGAGCCGCCACCGCGGACAGATGCCCACCCAGACCCTCCCCTATAGGTTTAGGTTTTGCGGCCGGAGTCCGCACCTTGGGGGGGGGGGGGGGGGGGGGAGTACTGTCACGCCCTGACCATAATTTGCTTTGTATGTTTCTATGTTTTGTTTGGTCAGGGTGTGATGTGAGTGGGCATTCTATGTTGTATGTCTAGTTTGTCTATTTCTATGTGTTTGGCCTGATATGGTTCTCAATCAGAGGCAGGTGTCAGTCGTTGTCTCTGATTGGGAGCCATATTTAGGTAGCCTGTTTTGTCGTTGTGGGTGATTGTTCCTGTTTCCTGTGTCTGTGTTTTTCACCATACGGGACTGTTTCGTTTTCGTTTTGTTCCATTCACGTTATTGTTTTTGTTCATTGTTCAAGTATTCCTATTAAAATGGATACTTACCACGCTGCGCATTGGTCCTCCTCTTCTCATTCCAACGACGAGCGTTACATGAACTGCCACACCTGATTCAATTAGTCAAGTAATCATCAAGCCCTTGACTAATTGAATCAGGTGTGGCAGTTTAGGGTTAAAACTAAAATGTGAATTGTCTGGGGGGGGGGGGGGGGGGGGGGGGGGGGGTTGGGAAACCCTGGTCTTTAGGCTTATGTGTTAAAAGTATAATGCATGTGTAAACTTGGAAGGGATTACTCTAATATAAAGAAAAAAAGATTTGTACTGTTACTCGTTGTTTATGTTCTCAAGCTGGCTGAGTGTGTCCAGGTCAACCCGGTCCAGATGCATCTCTATCACCACACTCAGAACCTTCTGCTGGTCCTCTGGGTTGGAGATACCAATCTGGGGAAGAATGCAGTATTAACACCTGGAAAACTCACCAGCAACCCTAAGTTAGCCAGTGTTTTCATTATATCAGTACAATATTACGGATGTATATTACAGTACATTACAGTCACTGCACTCATACTTGAATTGTGTCTCTTCTAATAATCCCTTTGGAAAATGTCTCGTGTAAATGTGGCACAGGTGCAAACCTGACAGACAGGTCTTTCTTACCTTCTCCAAGTCATCCTTCTCCAAATCATCCTTCTCCATGGTCAACAAGTAGCTCCAAGTGATGTCATTTTCATGGCCAGAAAAAAAATGATACTCTGCATTAACAAATATCTATATAATATGACAGCTTCAAACCCTGGCCCTCACCTGAGATGTACAATACAATTACAGTATGTGTTTGTGTAGTTACCTGCTACCAGTCCCGTCATTCAGAGGCCCACCTGATTAGCCTGTTTTGCATGTTATTTTATTATTATGTTATAAAAGTTTGCAAACAATGTAAAAAAAAAATCAATTTAAAAAATCATTGAGTTAATAAAGCTGCATTCGAACATGGTCTCTTTTTTTGCTTTCTTGAGTAAGGCAGCTCCAAAATGAAGGTGTTTCAGCCTAGCTCAGTGCTTTCTGTGGTGGCAGCCAGCAGAAAATACGGAGCGTAGGGGATGGTAATGTTCTCTAGTTTCGCCGTTATTGGCTCAGTGTTCTGTCACTCATGGGGACACTACGTCACCGCAAAATCTACGGGGAGAAAGCAAAAATTCAAGCACCTTGGGTGCTGCCTTAGAGTTACATTAAAATGCAGATCCAAGAAGGCTCAAGGAAGGAATCAGTGACTAGATGCAAGCGTTACAAAGCAATCACTAGCCTGCTATTCAGTGGAGTGAGTGTGTGGTCCAAGTCTGGGTGTAAGGGTCTTTTTTCCAAACTTAAAAGAGTAAACATTCAACATCATGAGCTAGAAAACATTGAATACATTGGTCATGCTGTCAATCCAGCATGATTTCTGACATTTCAAAACAACTGGAAACTCAGATGTGGGAAATCTCAGACTTCAGTGAGTTCAAGAAAACTGGGAACAACGAGCTCCGACTGGAAAAATAAGTTTTGTACGGTCATCCAACTCGAATTCCAAGCAGGGAACTCTGTCCTCTCTCTAGAGCGCCGACCTGAAAAGCACTGATTCAACATTGTTTTTTTCCAAGTTCCCAGGTGTCTTGAAACGACCATAAATCCAGAGAATGCCAGACTTTGATGACAAAGTTTGCCCACATAGACCGCTGCGCCACATTCCTGTTCAAGTCAGCACAGCACAACAAGGTCAGTCCAAAAAGATATTGTATGCTGCTGCATAAATTATGTAATATGCCAGGGAGATATGTATACTGTAGGTAAGACAGTAATACTAAGTGTATGTTGTGTAGTAAGCTGTGCCTCACCCTAATAATTTGGTCCCTTTCCCCTTCAACTTAGCTTACTGTTCTGACTTGGTGGTGCACAGGTAGCCTATAGCCTGTTTTAGAGAAATGTAATCATCTACTATTGTAAAAGCGTTCATTGTCTGCTTTTATGCCCCCTTTATTTAACCTACGGTTCTGACTTGGTGTACAGGGAGAATACTGTAAGAACGGCCCATGTTCTGAATTCTGACGCTGTATATTTCAAAAGTGCTGAACAAATAGTTATATTTACTACGTCCGTGCTAGCTTGCTCATTAATGTCTTAATCGAAATTACGGATTGCCTCATCTGCTCGTCGTCCCTTATGCCGTAGTTTGTACATGTCAATTGTCAGTAGAAACCACATTTGTAACCACATATGGCAAGTCAGACATAACAGCTATGTTTTTTTTTAAGGCAGTAAATGAGGCTGAATTAATTGGTACGCTGTGTGGTAAACAGTGGGGTGTTGGGTTGAGCGTGCAGAGACAGAGAGATTTTTAGTCCGCAAAAACAACTTTACTATGACAGAAAATAAACATAAAGAAAATCACTTAAGTTTGGCTCGGTCCTTTTTCTCTACTTTTGCTCGGTGTCGGTCTCTCCCCGTTCTTCCTCACTGTGTGCCACAGTGATCCTTTTATTTGGCCTCCATGGCTGGTTGGCACTTTCTCCTAATTACCTCCACTTGGAGCTGTCCGTGTCGGGGTGCCCAGCTCTTGTATTCCCAGCAGAGGGAGCCAACGTCGCCTCACGTACCTCCCCTCTATTACCACCCCCTGGGGTAGACCTCCTGGGATACCACAGCTGCCAGACAAGGCTCCGCTGATAGCCAGCTGTTGCAGGATTGTAAGGATTCACTCCATAGTTCTTGAAAGAAAGCTCTTGAGACAGGTTGCTGTTGGGACAGGTTTATGTAGGCCCTAACAGTTTGTGGGCACAGTTTGTCACCGTTATAGTGCAATTCATGTATTGTTTAGTGTTGTGTAGTGTAATGGCTTTGCTGGCATGCATCTAAAACATATTTTTTGAGTTTGCCCCACCAAGATTTACAGTTGAAGTCGGAAGTTTACATACACTTAGGTTGGAGTCATTTAAAACTCGTTTGTCAACCACTCCACAAATGTCTTGTTAACAAACTATAGTTTTGGCAAGTTGGTGTATGACACAAGTCATTTTTCCAACAATTGTTTACAGACAGATTATTTCACTTAGAATTCACTGTATCACAATTCCAGTGGGTCAGAAGTTTACATACACTAAGTTGACTGTGCCTTTAAACAGCCTAGAAAATTCCAGAAAATCATGGCTTTAGAAGCTTCTGATAGGCTAATTGACATCATTTGAGTCAGTTGGAGGTATACCAGTGGGTGTATTTCAAGGCCTACCTTCAAACTCAGTGCCTCTTTGCTTGACATCATGGGAAAATCAAAAGAAATCAGCCAAGACCTCAGAAAAAAATTGTTGACCTTCACAAGTCTGGTTCATCCTTAGGATTAATTTCCAAACTCCTGAAGCTACCACGTTCATCTGTACAAACAATAGTACGCAAGTATAAACACCATGGGACCACGCAGCCGTCATCCCACTCAGGAAGGAGACGCGTTCTGTCTCCTAGAGATGAATGTACTTTGGTGCGAAAAATACAATCCCAGAACAACAACACAGGACCTTGTGAAGATGCTGGAGGAACCAGGTACAAAGTATCTATATCCACACTAAAACGAGTCCTATATCGACATAACCTGAAAGGCCGCTCAGCAAGGAAGAAGTCTCTGCTCCAAAACCACCATAAAAAAGCCAGACTACAGTTTGCAACTGCACATGGGACAAAGATCATACTTTTTGGAGAAATGTCCTCTGGTCTGATGAAACAAAAATAGAACTGTTTGGCCATAATGACCATTGTTATGTTTGGAGGAAAGGGGGGGACGCTTGTAAGCCGAAGAATACCATCCCAACCGTGAAGCACGGGTGTGGCAGCATCATGTTGTGGGGGTGCTTTGCTGCAGGAGGGACTGGTGCACTTCATAAAATAGATGGCATCATGAGGGAGGAAAATTATGTGTATATATTGTAGCAACATCTCAAGACATCAGTCAGGAAGTTAAAGCTTGGTCGCAAATGTGTCTTCCAAATGGACAATGACCCCAAGCATACTTGCAAAATGGCTTAAGGACAGCAAAGTCACGGTATTGGAGTGGCCATCACAAAGCCCTGACCTCAATCCTACAGAACATTTGTGGGAAGAACTGAAAAGCGTGTGCGAGCAAGGAGGCCTACAAACCTGACTCAGTTACGCCAGCTCTGTCAAGAGGAATGTGCCAAAATTCACCCAACTTATTGTGGGAAGCTTGTGGAAGGCTACCTGAAACATTTGACCCAAGTTAAACAATTTAAAGGCAATGCTACCAAATACTTATTGAGTGCATGTAAACTTCTGACCCACTGGGAATGTGATGAAAGAAATAAGAGCTGAAAAAGATCATTCTCTCTACTATTATTCTTGCATGTCACATTCGTAAAATAAAGTGGTGATCCTAACTGACCTAAGACAGGGAATTTTTACTCGGATTAAATGTCAGGAATTGTGAAAAACTGAGTTTAAATGTATTTGGCTAAGGTGTATGTAAACTTCCGACTTCAACTGTACATGCTAAAATACGACACTGCAGTCGTATTGTGCAGAATCACTGATCAACAAATCACCCTTTAAATCAACTATTCATTATTATTTGTAGATCAGTCAGTTTGCTCATGCTCTCGAACACAAGCAATGTGTTCTCAATAACTTACCCGGTGAAATAAAGACAATATATAAATAGGTTTAAGAGCATACTACATCAACCATCTGTTAACAACAGACCCCACGCAACCAAATCGGCCCATCAAATATTCTGCCTAAAATATTTTAGAACAGATAAACATGACAGATTAAACAGGCCAGATTAGAACACTGAATCTTCAACAGTGAGACATATGGCATGAGATTAAGTGATGTTGTGTAGATTTAGCAGCTAGTCCCTAGACAGGACTAAACAAGTATGAAGGTTTTTATGGGATAGGGCATTTCCCTTAATGTCCACTAGAGGGCCCCAAACACACATCATCATGGCTCCTGGCCTCCACTCACAGATGTGATGGGGCCTTTTCTCAATTCATCTTTCCTTGATTCCTCACATCCTCTCGCCTACTCCAATATGGTTGAGAAGAGGAGATGGGATGCGAGGACTAGCAGTAAGACGAACTGAGGTTAAACCATGGTCTCCCCTCTTCTTGGAGGTAGCAAGGGGATCGGGGTCCCTCTTGGAGAACTTATGGTCACCAGGGCATGGCCTGGGGACCCCAGGATCCTGGCAATCTGAGGGGGAAGAAGAGCAGATCTATTTGATATAATGTTGAGATATGACCTTTGTTCTGTTCTGCAACTGTTCGCCATTGATTTAAAATGGGTTTTACAAGAGTCAGGGAAAATGGACTACCATTTCAAACTGCGTGGTAAACCTAGTTTTGCTGTGGTCAAAGTGGTGGTTGATGTTTACCTGTGGTCGTTTTGAATGCCAGAGTTATGTGTTTAGTTGTGTACATAGTTGTGGTCAAACTAAGTGGTTTGATTTGTTTTTATCTGTGGTCGTTTGAAGACTTTTGCTATGTCAGCAGCAATCTTTCCTGCTTTGGTCTTGTCTGCCCCCAGCTAGAGAAGCTTGAGGACCGGCTCCTCTCTGCCATACTGCACCGCCACAGTCAGGACCTTGGGGTCAAAGCTCACAGGTTATCATCTACAATCAACATCTAGGACCATCCTATATACTTATCATTGAAGGTCCAGTGCAGTCAGAAAATAGATTTTGGACTAGTACTCTGAAATTCTGAAAATTATGATAATGCCCTTTTAGTGTACGAGCTGTTTGAAAATACTGCCTGAAATTTCAACCTGTTTTGGTGGGACGGCATTTTGGCCTGCCTGGTGACATGACCAGGTGGTAAATTAGTTAATAGACCAATAAGAAAGAGCGTTTTAAAATCATTTTAAAAAGCCCCATAGAAATCTGTCAATTTAAGCTAGAGAGATGTTTTTTCTTGCATTGGATAAGTCTCAATCCACCACATCCGCCAATGTCGCACTTTCGCATCTTCCTGAAAGGTGACAAACCTAGAGCGGTGTTTTGTCAGACCATGAGACATCCCAAAAATGGGTCTTCTCACAAAATCGCCTCAAGCGTCTGAACAGTTTGGCCTACACACTATTTTCACCCCTCCATGGAAAGATGAGTGTTCTCAGTTTTGATCTACGACCCCTACAAGTGTCTTGGGACTTGTCTGAAGTTGGTACAGCCGATCTGCCAACTTCTGTCTGTAGCGTCCGAGCATTTTGGGCTACACACTAATATGACCACTTTGTGGAAAGATGAGATTCTCACAAACACGTACATGTTGTTATGCTCTAGGATGCCCACATGCCTCACAAGACTCATATGAAGGTCCCACAGTACCAGGTTAAAAAATGAATGGAAGTACACTATATATACAGAAGTATGTGGACACACTTTCAAATTAGTGGATTCCGCTATTTCAGCCACACACATCCGTTGCTGACAGGTGTATAACATTGAGCACACAGCCATACAATTTCCATAGACAAACATTGGCAGTAGAACGGACTTATTGAAGAGCTCAGCAACCCTCACTACCGAGTTCCAAACTGCCTCTGGAAGCAACGTCAACACAAGAACTGTTCATCGGGAGCTTCATGAAATGGGTTTCCGTGGTCGAGCAGCCGCACACGAGCCTAAGATCACCATGTGCAATGCCAAGCGTCGACCGGAGTGGTGTAAAGCTCGCCGCCATTGGACTCTGGAGCAGTGGAAACGCATTCTCTAGAGTGATGAATCACGCTTCATCATATGGCAGTCCGACGGACAAACCTGGGTTTGGCGGATGCCAGGAGAACCCTACCTTCCCAAATGCATAGTGCCAACTGCAAAATATGGTGGAGGAGAAATAATGGTCTGGGGCTGTTTTTCATGGTTCAGGCCCCTTAGTTCCAGTGAAGGGAAATCTTAATGCTACAGCATACAATTACATTCTAGACGATGCTGTGCTTCCAACTTTGTGGCAACAGTTTGGGGAAGGACCTTTTCTGTTTCAGCATGACAATGCCCCTGTGCACAAAGCGAGGTCCATACAGAAATGGTTGGTCGAGATCGGTGTGGAAGAACTTGACTGACCTGCACAAAGCCCTGATATCAACCCCATCAAACACCTTTAGGATGAAATGGAACTGACAGTCAAGTTGGGCGATTAGGCTTGACTGCAGCCTAATCGCCCAACATCCATGACCGACCTCACTAATGTTCTTGTGGCTGAATGGAAGCAAGTCCCGACAGCAATGTTCCAACATCTAGTGGAAAGCCATCCCAGAAGAGTGGAGGCTGTTATAGCAGAAAAGGGGGACTGACTCCATATTAATGCCCATGATTTTGGAATGAGATGTTTGACGAGCAGGTGTCTACATACTTTTGGTAGTGTAGTGTATATATGGAGACTTAATAAGGGGTTAAATACAAATAATTCCTCATCTTTCTTATATATATATTTCTATATTTCTAAGATATAGGACAGACACTTCAGAACAAACATCATTTAGATGTGTCTGTTGGAACTGTCTGTTGTTCCATGTAGTAAATCTGTTATTTAATGCGTTTGTATGGGCTAATATCAGTAAGGGGGTGGCAGGTAGCCTAGTGGTTAGAGAGTTGGACTAGTAACCGAAAGGTTGCAAGATTGAATCCCTGAGCTGACAAGGTAAAAATATGTAATTCTGCCAGTTAACCCCATGTTTCTAGGCCGTCATTGTAAATAAGAATTTTTCTTCACTGACGTGCCTAGTTAAATAATGTTTAACTTTTTTTATTTATGTTTTATAGATTATTTGTATACTTCAAGGGGTCTTAAAATCAAATAGCTAAATGGTCCTTGATATGACATTCTTAAAACAATTCCATATATACTGAGCAAAAATATAAACTCAACATGTAAAGTGTTGGTCCAATGTTTCATGAGCTGAAATAAAATATCCTACAAATGTTCCATACACACAAAAAGTTGTGTGTATGGAACATGTTCCATACACACTTATTTCTCTCAAATGTTGTGCACAAATTTCTTTACATCCCTTTTAGTGATAATTTCTCCTTTGCCAAGACAATCCATCCACCTGACAGGAAGCTGATTAAACAGCATGATCATTATACAGGTGCACTTTGTACCGGCGACAATAAAAGGCCACTCTGAAAAGTACAGTTTTGTCACAACACAATGGCGCAGATGTCTCAAGTTTTGAGGGAGCGTGCAATTGGCATGCTGACTGCAGGAATGTCCACCAGAGCTGTTGCCAGAGAATTTACTGTTCATTTCGCTACCGTTGTTTTAGAGAATTTTGCAGTACGTTCAACCGGCCTCAAAAATCGCAGACCACGTGTAACCATGCCAGCCCAGGACCTCCACATCCAGCTTCTTCACCTGCAGGATCGTCTGAGACCAGTCACCCGGACAGCTGATAAAACTGAGAAGTATTTCTCTGTAATAAAGATCTTTTGTGGGGAAAAACTAATTCTGATTGGCTCCGCCTGGTTCCCCAGTGGGTGGGCCTATGCCCTCACAGCCACACCCATGGCTGCGCACCTGCCCAGTCATGTGAAATTCCTAGATTAGTGCTTAATGATATTATTTAAATTGACTGATTTCCTTTTTGAACTGTAACTGCATGTTGCGGCTTAGACAGGGCTTACACCAGGGTTCCCCCAACTGGAAGCCGTCAGGCCGAATTTGGCCCGCGGGTGGTTTCATTTTCCCCCTCCAGGTTTTCAGAGCAAAAAAATATAAAAACAACTTTAACTTTTTTTAAATGTTCATTGTTGGACACAAAAGACTGTAAAAACAGCACTGAAACCATATCATGACCAAGACTTGGCATCTAAAAGGTCTTATTTACGCATACATTTAAGCAATGAGATGAGAAAAATAGAGTGATTTGAATTTAAGATTTGAATTTAAGAAATCTGTTCCCAAGTATTCCGATGCATAATAGAGAGACACGTGATCGTGCACAAATGCAAAGTTAGAAATGATTATGTTTAAGTCAAAGATATCTGCTTGTGCTTCGTGCGGTCAATTCGCATTCTACAAATGATTTGTAATTATGTCCCGGCCCCCCCCACCATCCGCTCAACAAGAAATCGGCACACGCCTAAATCTAGTTGATGATCCCTGGCTTAGACTGCTATGGGTTAATCATCACCATGTCACTACTCATTACTATCAATCACAGTCAAAATCAATGAAGGGAATGTAAAAACATTTGATTGGTGTAAGCACGGGCTGGACAAAGTTTCCACCATATATGTTAAAACAGTATTTTTTTTCTCAAATCTGTCCCCAAAGGTGAAGTAAAAAATTCCACACTTGGGGAGAAAGAAGGGATGATTTGGACGCTGAGCTATGAAATTAAAAACCCAAAGCGTTCTCTTGTGCAACAGGCATCACGCCAGGTGAGGTGGGCACCATCCTTACTGTGTACCCATTTTCACCCTGGGAGTTGACCTCTGCCCCGTGAGACACCAGCAAGTTGATTACCTGACTGTAGCCGTCCCGGGACACCAGCATCAGGGAGGTCATACAAGACCTGGGAATGGGAATAGAATAAAATATCATATATTGTTTACTGTACATTTTTGAGAGAAACAGACATTTGTCTTCTCCCAAACTAAATGTGTCTTCTGCCTATCTGGGTAAGAAATAATGAGTGGTAGAACTGGGTTTAAACACTTGAAACCACTGGAGGGCAACACACACCAAGCCCTCAACTCGAGTGACCAACTACAGCAGGGTTTTCCAAACTCAGGACCCCTCTGGATGCACATTTCAGTTTCTACCCTAGCACTACACAGATGATTCAAATAACTCCACACCAAGCTGGTTATTTGAGGCAGCTGTGTAGTGCTAGGGCAAAAACGGGGGGGGGGGGGGGGGGGGGGGACTTTGGGAAACTGTAAGGGAGCAATTGTTTTCAAACATACACTGCAGCGCATGGCCTTGACAGCTTTAGGGTCACATAAAAACATAGGCTACTTACTGTAAGTTACAATAAGTTAAACAACTATTGTAGGTTCAGTATTACTTAGTGATTCACCACACTGTTTGGCACAAACAAGCCACCCTCTAGGTTAATGAGACTTGGCACCCAAAACACAATGTTATTGGGCAAGAGTGAGGCAGCCCATGCCACTGATCACCCGTCCCATTGTGCCAAAGTTCAGTATGTTGAGCAACAAACCGGCGAGTGTAAATAACCATTGATAAAACTCAACTTTATCACCTGTGACTCAGACAAAACAGAGGGTAAGAAACTCCATCAGTCCAGAGGTGTGGGAACGCTCTATGGTCATTCATCACAATGTGACGTTTTCCAGGGCCAGAGGGGGGTGGTGTGTGTGTGTATTGGGGACATCTAGCCCCAGAGTCGGGGGCGTATTAATCCTCATCCTGACATATTCCAGGTATTCACTTTTTACTTCCTCTTCGACCACAGGAGACGTGACAGGCTCCCGAGCGTCACTGAGGGTTTTAGTTTCCTGAGAACCTGTTTTCCCAAGATGTTGGTCTCAGTGGCAAACAGGTGACAAGGTCGTTCGCTCGTCACGGGGTTCAGCCAAAGAGTGAAGGGGTGGTGTGTGTGTTTTGTACTTTACCTGTTTTTGATCACCAGTTCCCACACAAGAGCAGAGAATCGATACAAAGACGTTTTTTTGTTGTTGCAAAAACTCAAAAGGTTTCAGCTGAAACTGATTTCCAGCTCTTATCCAGCTGACGGGTCATTAGGCTACAGGAAAAAGCTTGACATTCAGCTGGTATCCAAAAGTGTTCAAAGGCCAGAGGACAGGTACAGTAGAGGTTGCAGAGGAAAAACTAGAGATGCGATCATATAGCCCATTGTCTATGCAAAAACACAACATCTTGCTCCTGAACAATCACAGCAGCTTTAGAGGTTCATTTGTTTATGAGACTGAGGGAAGGAAATGCAGCTGGTATGAATTGCTGGTCAAATACTCAGAATGTAAAAGCCAATGGGGTGGGGGGGAATATTTCTCAGCCAACAAGTACCCCTGGTCTTCTTTCTTCTCTTCCCTTTGCTGAAACTCAGTTTTTCCCCCCTTTCCACTTGTCCTCATCCTCTCTGTCTTTTGTTACCGTTCTTCAAATATTTTGTCTGGAGAGGAAACAATCAATTTCCTACCCTGCCTGCTCTTGTTCACTCTCTGGCTGGTGTGTGTTGGAGGGCTCTGGGCGGTGTGTGGCTCAGGCGGTGGGCATGAGACAAGGGTGGTGGAGAGTTTGTGAGGGCGATGGAGGTGAAAGGGAGAGGGCGAAGTTCAAGCCTTCATCCTTCGCTTGCCATGAGAAATGTCCACAGACGATGACAACGGGTAAGTGGTTCCAGAATCCCCCTCGCTCCTCTCTCTCCCTCACTTCTTCTCTCCATCCCTCCCTCACTCTTTGTGTCTGGGCAGCATCAGGCAGTGTCCAGTACAGTGAGTTTAGGTGGTGGTGGGGGGGGGGGGGGGCTCTTTCCCCCACTCCATGAGTGTTTGTTTTTTGTCTGTCTGAAGAGGGCCTAGGTCCATGTGCATGCAGATGCCATAACAGGACATTCCACACAAAAGACCAATGTAGACCAACACACACCAACAAACACTGACACACACACCGTACTCCATGTGTTGCAGTGGTGTACGGGGACAGTGTTGACAGCAAAGGAAGAAGTCCTAAGGTAGTCAAGGCCAGGATCAAACCCAGACGTGGTCGCCAGGCAATGGGAAACACTGCCTCTATCATGGTACTTTCTATCACATTAAACAATGTATAAAAGAGCCATCAGAACATAGGATCAGAACATAAAAAGTGTAATCAGAACATACTATTAAAGAATTAGCATGACATATTCTGTAATCTATTGTATATTATCTTCACCCCAAAAATGTATATGAACAGGAACTTCAAACTGTACTGCATGTGACCTTTTGCAATCTGCACTTCAAAAATGACAGTGTGGTCCTTGATGTCTAGTGAAATGAAATGAAATAGTGTTTGACATTCATAGTCACCCAAGGATAGGAGGCTTGCATGATCACATATCATTCCCTGTGCTGCAGAGTATAAAATGTACTGTGTGCATCTTGTGATTATATTGAATGGAATTTCCCTCTATAAAATGCACAGACACACTCATTCTCATGCGCACACAGACACAGAGTCCCTCACTTGTTGAATGTGTTGGGGTCAGCGTTTCTGGACAAGAGCAGCTCCACACACTTGACGATCTTGTCCTCGCATGCAGCCATCAGTACCGTGTACCGGTCTATGTGTGTGTGAGGACACACACACACACACACACACACACACACAAAACATAACAGCATTAGTACTGGGACACAGAATATTCAGTAACCAATTATCACCATTTTGCATACTCTTATTTAAATATTGCCGGTGATTCCATTCAATGATGACAGCTAAACAACAGAACATGTCAACGGATAAATCATCATATTACACATGAAATCATGAGTTATGACAATAATAGAGAACCAGGCATCATACCTAACAGAGCAGGATGAGACAGGATATTAGAATTGTGAAATTGGTAACATTCACATTGATGTGATCAATATTCTTTTATCTTAATCTGGGAACTGTGGTGTTCTTTATGGGGTTGACTTCAGTGGACTTGTCTTATCTCTGACTCAGAACACGATAACGACTCAGTGATTTATTCTCTAAAATACCAGGAATATAAAATCTGCTTTCTACTTTGGCACTGTGTCACGCCCTGGCCTTAGTTATCTTTGTTTTCTTTATTATTTTAGTTAGGTCAGGGTGTGACATGGGGGATGTTTGTGTGTTTTTGTCTCGTATAGGGTGTTTGTATTGTTTAGTTTTTTTTTTGTAGATTTCATGGGGTTGTGTTCAGTGTAGGTGTTTATGTAAGTCTATGGTTGCCTAGATTGGTTCTCTATTAGAGACAGCTGTCTATCGTTGTCTCTGATTGGGAGCCATATTTAGGCAGCCATAGTCATTAGG